>NC_140167.1:38918409-39110909 GCF_963971535.1 Notolepis coatsorum
GTGGAGAAGCAAAGGGCTCAGGAGCAGAAAGTCAGGGATCAGGATAGAAATGACTCAAGGAAGTTAACTCAGCAACAACTGCAGCCCCAAAGGAGGTTGCAGGCAGTAATGGTGTCATCTGCTACCTCTCCACCCATGCAGGACCAGGGACCCCCGCCTGCACCTCAGGTAGTGAGAAGCTATGGCTATAGTTCACAGAACCAGGCGTCCAGGCGGCAGGCAGGGAATGGGCAATCAGGCCCACGGTTTACACAGGGACCGGGGAACGAACAACAGTTTCCCCGTTTCCACTGTTGGAACTGCGGCATGCAGGGACACAGGGAAATGAGATGTAGGCAACCATACCGTCCCGGCTCGGAGTATGGAAGACCCGTGCACCAGGGGGAGACAGGAGGGCCCCGAAACCAGGGGGGTAATCACTAGGGGTGCCCAGAGAATGCGACGGGGGGAAATCAAATGATTGTGGTTTCCAAGGGAGCTGAGCAAGAACCTATTCTGCAGGTCCTAGTGGAGGGCAAATTAACAGAGATGATGGCAGACACTGGAGCAGGTTTTTCCTGCATAAAGCAAAAATACGCCGCTCACTTACCCCAGTCTGGACAGTATGTTCGGACGGTCGGATTCTTGGGGAAAAACAACCGATAGCATATTACTCTAGAGCTCTTTCGCCGGTAGAGCAGGGTCTGCCACCTTGTTATCAGGCCCTGGCCGCCGCACATTTGATGTATGAGAAGGCAACGGCCGTGACAATGGGATATGACATTTGCATTTGGACACATCACAAATTGGCAAACTTGATTGAAAGAGGCAAATTTGTTCTGACCAGCCAACGGCAACAGGCTTACATGAGGCTCCTGCAGTACTCGGACGTTACGATAAAAACATGCCACGGCAGTAACCCGGCGGATCTGGTACCACTCCCGAGCGAGGGTCAACCGCATGAGTGTGAGGTGGAAGCGACAGGCTTTCGTGAAACTCCGTCCTGATTTGGGAGTCGACCCGCTCGCGATAGCAGAACTCTCACTTTTTGTGGATGGGTCCTGCTATCGGGAGGGGGAAAATTTAAGGTCAGGATACGCCGTCGTACAGTGCAAACCTAACGGAGAAACACTAACAAGAAAGGCCGGACAATGCATGCAACCATGTTCGGCCCAGCTTGCAGAACTAATAGCACTAACAGAAGCATGCATAATAGCTAAAGATCGCACGGTTAACATCTTTACAGACTCTGCGTATGCGCATGGCGTATGCCACCTATTCGCGGCCATTTGGAAGGCAAGAGGCTTTAAGAAATCGGACGGCTCACCGATCCTTCACCACAAGCAGGTTGTGGCGCTTATTCAGGCTGTAAAGTTGCCCAAAAGCATTGCTATCGTAAAGTGCCAGGCACACAGAAAAGACCTGTCCTTTGTGACGACGGGAAACAACGCGGCGGACGAGGCCGCGAAGGCGGCGGCTGCGGTGCCGTCCACGGCTGTTCTGATGTTTGCGGCCGAACTGACGACTGAGGTAACTGAGGATAATTTGAGTGATCTTCAGGACTCAGCCACGCAGGCCGAGAAACAGTCGTGGACGGAGAGGGGGGCTGTAAGGGGGGCAGATGGTCTGTGGAGGAGTCATAACGGTTTGATAGTCGCCTCCATCGATCTTCTGTCCTTAGTGATACCTGAGGCTCATGGTGTCGATCACTGTGGAAGAGCAGAGACCCTGAAACGAATCACGAAAATGGGATTTTGGTCCCCAAAGCTTCAGGCACAAATTGACGTTACACTAGCCAGGTGTTTAACATGCTTACAGGGCAATGTGCGCAAAGGAGTACCGACAGTGGCGGCTTACACACCCCTCCCTGAGGGACCATTCAGACATCTGATTATGGACTATACAGACATGATAACGCCAGTGCAGGGCAAACGATACCTCCTGGTAGTAGAGGACTGCTTTAGTCGCTGGATTGAGGCCATTCCATCTAAACACAAGAACGCGGACACAGTGATCAAGTTCCTGTGTCGCGAGGTCATTCCGAGATTTGGAATTCCCACGATATTACAAAGCGATAATGGCCGCGAGTTCATCGACAAGGTGGTTAAAGGGCTGATGCAGAAATTAGGTATAAGACAGCGCCTTTCCTGTGTCTATAGTCCCGGGTCGCAGGGGAAGGTGGAAAGGGCCAATCTGGTCATTAAAAACAAACTGTTGAAAATCTGTATGCAAACTAAGCTTAACTGGATTGATGCTTTGCCACTTGCTCTGATTAGAAGCAGCGTAAACCGCCAAACACAGCTAACACCGCATGAAATGCTTACAGGCCGCAGCATGCCAGCACCGCCATTTAGACACCTGGCTAGGGGCCCGGCATTAGATATTTTTGAGCAAGATCTGGAAAAATATCTTCAGCAAGTGACTAAAATACATGAAGCTGTGTTTCGACAGGAGCAGAGAAAGCGAAGGAGGCGGAGAAGGAAGCCACCAAACCGAGACTGATCCCTGGGGACTTGGTCTTCGTAAAGGTCCACAAGAGAAAGTGGTCATCACCCCGGAGAGAGGGCCCGTACGAGGTGATCCGATCGACTGGAACGGCAGTCCAAGTCAAGGGATCAGCGACCTGGTTCCACTTCAATCACTGCATAAAGGCCAGCGGCGATCTCTTGGGGGATACAATCGATCGCAGTTATGCAGAACCCGACATGGAGGGTCCGAGACGGCAACTGGAAGGTGCAGTGCCTGCTGATGCTCCCGCAGATGTTGGCAGCAGTGTGCGGACGGTCGGCCGGGCACAACGACGTCATAAAGAACCGTCACGGTCGACCCGTCCTTGAGGATGACGGGTTTGAGTGGGTAGGAGTCCCACGGGGTCCCGCTCAGGCTCAAGTACCAGCAGACTTTCATGACCAGGCTCAGAATCAGGCGCCCCTTTTCCCTCCATCGAGGAAGGGGGGGAGAAGATAAGACTACAACCAAACGGGGTGTTTCCCGTAGGACCGCAAGGGCATGTTTTTGATTTTGACCATTCCCCCGTTACAGGCGGGGATACTTACCATTATACTAACGAGCATCGGGTTGTGGGGGTAGATAGGAGAGTTGAGCCTGTCCCGAACCAATCACAGGGGACAGGGGTGAGGGGAAAAAGGGAGGTCAAGGACACTGAGTCGGAAGAGGTGGGGGGACAGGATATGTTCCAGAGGACAGCCGGAACGTTGAGGGACTCAGTGGGCTCACTCTGGGCCAAGTTGAGGGGTTTGCTTCCTTCCGGGGAACAAGATGGGGGCGACTATGACGATGACGAGGAAGACCCGGAGGCTGACCCGATGTATAGGGCGGCTTTAGGGAATGAGTGGTTTAAGTGGGTCCAGTACACGAGCGCGCAGAATCAGATAGAGGATTGTTATGTCTGCTCCAAGGCACGTCCGGATAGGCTGCTGGTGAAGGGCACGAAGTTCAGTTGGGCTCAGTGTGACAGGGACAGCGACGGGGTTGCCAATACCCAGAGGTGTCAAACTATGGCTGACCAAGGATTTCGAGTGCTTGCAAAAGGAGGGGACCCGGGATGTAGGGGAGGTGGCAGAGGGGCGGTGCACTACTATTTGGAGCATCACGACTAACTGTACGAAAGAAGGAAAGTGTGGACACGGGGTCGTGTTAAAGGGAGTGGATACCAACCCACGGCCTGTAGCTTGCCCTTTTCATGTCCAGGATATGGCACTGGCGGACCAATACTGGCTCTGCGGCGGTAGGAGGTTGAGGAATACACTTCCTTTAGATTGGTCAGGTAGATGTGCCCGGGTTCAGGCGATCATGCCAATGGTGGTCCTACCATTATCAGTGACGGAAGGACCTTCTGAGTCTCCTATCTCTCGAACGAAGCGTAGCTACAAGGCAGACCCAAGGGTGTATCTGGACAGCATAGGACAGCCAAGGGGCATTCCAGCCGAGTTCATGGCTAAGAATGAGATTGCGGCAGGGTTTGAGTCTATTCTGCCATGGATATCGGTCAATAAGAACACCGGGTGGATCAACTATTTGTTTTACAATCAGCAGCGGTATCTCAATTACACCGAGGAGGCGTTGGATGCAATGGGGGACCAGATGCACGCGACCAGTACGGTGGCGTGGCAGAATAGACAGGCTCTGAACTGGTTAATGGCGGAGAAGGGTGGAGTCTGTTCCATGTTTGGACAGTACTGCTGCACATTCATTTCGACGAATGTGGGGCCAGGGGGAAAGTTCTCCGAGGCCATGGCTAAGCTGAAGGATTTGAGGGAGGAATTGAGGGGGAATTCTGGCCGGAATGAAGAATGGTGGGGGAGTGGGGTGTTGGAAAGATTGGGACAGTGGGGAAGCATAGTGATGCAGACGGGGATATCCATCGGGGTGGCAGGGTTGATATTGGTTCTCCTTTTCTGTTGTGGTATGCCTCTCTTGGGTAGGCTGGTAACTTCACACGTAACGAGCCAAATGCTGATGGTGGGACAGAAAGAGATTGAGCCACAAATCGGGCCATATCCTCAGCTTTATGCTGCCTTAGAGGGAGACGAGGGGATAGAGGATTAGGGGTATGGTGAGGTAGGGACATTTTCTTTTTGTTGGTTCTTTCCTTTAAGAGTGACGGGGGATGGTCTGAGCGCAGTTTTGTTGGTTTATTCCTTTAACTAGGAATTTTAGTCTGATTTTCTAATGATCCTTCGGCATAGAGATTGCAACCATTGAAAATCATTGCATTGTTTTTTATTTTTTTATTATTTTTTGTTTATTTTACTTGTGGTCCTGGTCAAACCGGAATGGGAAGGGGCATCGGCAGAGTGTCGGTTCTGAGCCTGAGGAAGCATTGAGAAGAAGTGGTCGGGGGATCGGTTCTGGGGACTGGAGGGACAAAAGGGGGGGGCTAACGCAGTGGGCAAGATGGGCACCTCCCGTCGAAGATGGGGGGACACGTGGTGAGGTCGGTACCAGCGCCTCCCGTCCAGGCATGGGGACATGCTTCTACGAGGACTGGAGGTGTGGCGTGGTGGTTGCTGTATTGGCAAAATGTGACTTTTGGCAATACGGTGAGGAGACTATGGCGTGGGCATGGAAGGGGGGCTGAGCGATGGACACTGGGACTCAATGTTATGGGAGAGACAATGTCATTTTTTTTTGGGAGGGATGTTCTATGTTTAGTTCTG
Source organism: Notolepis coatsorum (assembly GCF_963971535.1). Taxonomy (NCBI): domain Eukaryota; kingdom Metazoa; phylum Chordata; class Actinopteri; order Aulopiformes; family Paralepididae; genus Notolepis; species Notolepis coatsorum. The sequence continues at coordinate 38,923,569 of NC_140167.1, forward strand.
ACGGTCAACTTCTCCTTTCCCTGATGAGAGTCGCGGTTTCCGGCCGGAACTGTGGCTCATTTGGTAAGCGGTGGAGGTTGGGGGGATTTGTCTGTCAGGTTAGGATTATAAATTTTTTTTATTTTTTTTTTTGATGTTTTATTGTTACTCTTGTTTTGAGCGGTTTTGTGTTTATTGTGAGAACGGTAGTCAGCTTTTGTTGGTCCGTTAGGGGTCCAGTGAATGAAGTAAGGTTTCTTGTTTAGTTAGACGTTCACATTTTCTTGGTTATATGATTTGGGTGGGACTAGGGATAGCCCCAAATGGGGGAATGTTGGGGAAAATGTGTATACGAGGGTGGAGGTAGGAAAGGGGTTAGTCTTGACTAGTTTAATATAGGTCAACTAGCAGGGCTCAAAGACACTAGGGCGACAGTCTGGCTGATGTTCTTAAAACAGCCTCAAGATAGTAGATGGACATTTCAGCACATCATATCGTGTGTTCTAATCTTGTGTCTTTTCTCTCTTACACATACACAGCACACACACACAGACACACACAGTCGCACAGACATACACACCGACACACACACACATTCCCTGTGTCACAATACACACATACAATACACACACGTCTGTACACAGACGCACACACACACAGACACACACACACATACACACACACACACACAAACACACATATCTCACTCTCTCTTCATGTTCTTAATGTTTTACATCATATCGTGTGTGGATATCATATCTTGCTTATCTCTCCTCATGTTCTCTCTCTCTCCAATGTTAAATCTACGTATCATCTTAATGTACGTCATGTCAGATCTGACATGATGTGACACGTCATCATATCTGTCATGGGGGCAGGACTGAGAGGGGATTTAGGGACAGGCAAAGGGTTCCAGGGGAGAGTGTTTTTGTTCAAGCTGTGGCGATCATCTTTGACCCATAGCTCTTGCTGTTAACAAACTTCTTTTCTTAAATAAATTACCTATTTGTTACAATTGGAAATATCGTCTCCTGCTGTGTCAAACAACCTTTCCACAACAGCAGAACTTGTGTATTGTGCATTTATTCTTTGTGTGTAATCTTTTCTATGTGGGTGGGAAATATGGAAATAAACATTTAAGAACAAAGGTGACACCTACTAATACTTAGCTATCCCTTATTCCATAAGCTAAGGTGAGCGCTCGTGTATGCCTTGCTTTGATGTCAAAGGAATGCGATATGGACCCTATGCAATTTGCATACAGGCCAAACCGGTCCACTGACGATGCGGTCTCCCAAGTACTGCACAGCACCCTCTCTCACCTAGACTGCCAGAAGGGGGGCTATGTGAGACTGTTGTTCATTGACTACAACTCAGCGTTCAACACCATAGTCCCCACACACACACCACTGAGGATAAACAGGGCTACCGTGGACAGGGTGAGCAGCTTCAAGTACCTCGGGGTCCACATATCAGAGGATCTGACATGGACAACACACATAGACTCAGCCGTAAAGAAGGCGAAGCAGCGCCTCTACCACCTGAGACAGTTAACACTTTTGAGTGCCAGGAGGGGGCGCACAATGTAGCGCTTGAGTGCCAACGCTGTAGTCAATGGGAGGGCGAGCACATTTGCGAACGCATAAACTATATCTTAAATTATGGCTATGTGTCTAATACGCCCGTCGCTTATCAATGACTTGTTTGCAGTCAACACTGTCGAAACGGATTGTTTTTTAATCTGTACATTTCCGTTTTATACCATTTTGAAAAAACGCTTGTTTTTTTAAATTTCCAGAAAAAAAGGTGATTCTGCAGAAATCGCGCTTTAGTGGAATACACATAATTTTTTTGCCTATTTATGAATCGTTTTCAAATAAACGCTAGATTATAGATAGTATATGTGTACTTATGCACGCTAGAGAAGCGGGCTGAAAAATCGATTATCTTATTTCCTGATCAGCACACACACACACACACATATGGGACACGCTGAGATATAGGTGAAAAAAACTCTGATTGTCCCAAGACTGGTAAAATAGATTCCTTACCTCAGATCAGATGTTCTCCAAAAAGATTATTCTAATTCCTGATCGCCATTCCAAATATCGATTGCGTTTATTGATCCAACGCTGGGTACTGGAAACACATGGGATCGTCTCCGGTTACATGCCTGACAAGTAAAATGTGGATTCCGGACTCTTTTTTTCCCATCCATTTCATTCAGTCCAATCCAATGGGTGCAATACCATCCGGAGAGACGATAGGGGGTGGTATTTTCCCTGTTCGAGCTCAGATAGATCCCCACTGGTAAGGTGAGGCTAGATTGATGAAAAATTAGTGGAAATTGATAATAAAAAAAAATAACGATTAAATAACGAGATTTCTCGTTTCTTGGCACTCAACGCATGGCATGAACTAACGAGATTTCTCGTGGCTGGCACTCAGTGTTAAGGAAGTTCTGAGTATCTGGGAAGATACTCCAGTCCTTCTACTCCGGAGCTGTAGAGAGCATCTTGACTGGAAACATCACTGCCTGGTATGGAAACAGCACGGCACAGGACAAGAAGGCCCTACAGACAGAGTGGTACTCTCAGCTGAGCGTACTACGGGTATTGCACTACCACCCCTGCAGGTCTTATACAAGAGGTGCAAATCCAGAGCCTGCAGAATAATGAAAGACCCTCACCAACCCAACAACAGCCTGTTCCAGCTGCTGCGGTCAGGCAAACGCCTGCGAACACCAGCAACTAGGACAGAGAGACTTCGGCTCAGCTTCTTCCCCCAGGCCACCAGAGTCTTGAACACTGAACTCTCCACACACAAGCACACACACTGTATACGCTCACACACTAGCAGTCACTTTAACATGAACACACACATGCTGCACACGCTCACACTTATGGTCACTTTACACAATGAAAGGTCACTTTAAAAAAAACAAGAACGGGAGTGGTTCTTGTATAGTAAACAGATGGATAGCAAGCTAGCATAAGGACACAGTATAACTAGATTGTATAGTATAGCATTGTATAGTAGTGTACATAAGACCCAGTGCCTCATCCGTAGCTAACAGTGTATTGCACTATCACAGGACCTAGCATGTCTTACCATGCTTTTGTAAAACTCATGTACATATACCTGATATGCCTTTACTCTTATTACTTGTATTATTGCACAAATGTCGCATTCTCATCCTATTGGATTCTTATTATTGTATTATGCACAATCGTTGCGGCCAAGACCCCCCCGCATTTCACTATATACTTTTATGCCGTGACAAATAAAACTCTTGACTTGACTTGAATAAGGGCTGTATGGGTATTTCCCATGTTTGATCCAGTGGACCCCTCCTATCAGACGCCCTTTGTTGAATTAGATTAATGGCATCTCAAGAACACCGGTCCTTCACCTACAGCCTGGGACCCAGTCACATTCAAACATACCAGTACCCTAATCAAAGTGTGGGACCCACCAGAGACGAGCGTGCGACTCCTTTTTGAGAGATGCTGACCTACAGTTACACCTACAGCATTTCAGCAAACTAATTCATAAAGTCAAGGCTGCTGGGACGGCTGACACTGCTGGGTTGAATCAGCCCCCTTCAGCAGTTCAGAAAGCAAGTTGTATCAATAGTTCAAGTGCCAAAGGAATGGCTGACAGTATACTGGCTTCTACCGGCCTGCTCTGCAGTTCAGAAATAACATTTATACCAACAAGCGGATGCTGAAAGGGGAACAGACTTGAAACGTATGCTCAGAAGTTCATTGATTACATATGACTAAAGGGATGTCAGATCCTGCCAGCTTGAAATGTCTGATGATTCACAACAGGTGAATCATTTTCTGTCCCCTTTTATCCTTGAGATATAAAAAGTTGAATTAAATCACAAGTTGTGTTTACATTTATTGGTATTATTTACATATTGTGATATATGTGCTGTATGCCAGTTTCTGTTGTTTGGTTTTAGATGTTTGTTTTTAGGTCAGGAGCATAATGTGGGAGCCTTCCTGAGGCAGGCCATCTACTCTCAGGAAGGGTTTCCCTTGGCCATAGGTGGACAAAGACATTGGTTTTCAGTCACAACCCTCCTTCAGCAGCTTTTGTTATACTGTAACCAAATCCTGCCTCTGTCTGTTGTTTGGCTTGGGTATGTAGGGCAGAGACTAGAAAGCTTGGTCTATTTGGGACCAAAGAGTTCTATTATAGATTTGGAATAGATAGGTATTTCCTTGTTGGCATTTTGACCTAAATCCTATTACTCTGAACTGCCCCTCATTTTGACAATTGCCTTTTAGTTTACTATACAAAAAACATAATCATAAAGCATGTTGAAATTAGACAACAACTCACACAAGTTATATGAAGGCAGTAGTTTTCATACAAGACAACAATATGCCATCTATGGATGATGGGTAGGCCCGTAGCCTATAGCCTGTGCGCTGTGTTTATTCTGCATCTCACGTTCTTGCCTGCGTGCGCCACAGCGCTGGTTGCCGCGCATGGTGACGCGCCTGTCAACTGCCACCGCTCAAGAAGGAAACTCCTCCCCGTACACAGCGCGCCCTGTCGCCTTTTCACTCAGCGCAATGGTTTCGTGGATAATCTCTAGACTTGTGGTGTAAGTAATTTTTTTAATCACATGTTATATTATTTATAGTTTAAGAGAGTAGCAAGCAAAAAAAAATACTATTTGTCAGTCATTGGCGATTAAGTTGATCTTTGACCAGGTGCATGGGGAGCTGCTCCAAAGCCTTATTTCTAAGGATAATCAGCCGTGACTCGGAGGTTTGAGACGAACGGTTCTCTATTGAACTGCAATGCATTTTTCTTTCTATACGATGAGTGTTTACCATTTCAGCAGGGATATCAGCTATGGATATATGCATGTTTCTTTAACTGATTCCCAAAGAATTGCTTCACATGTATTATGCTTTCCATGTGTATTTCCCTTTCCAGACAAAGAGGTGACGCGATTGACTAAATTATCTATATTATTTATAAGCTAATGGACTGCTGATGCAGTTGTCTATCATCTATTTTTTAAATAAATTAAAAAATAAATACTGTAGCCTACGTCTGACGGACATAAAATGTAAATCACACCCGTTGGTGGTGTGACTGAATTAGCTTTCTGGAGCAGAGCAGCTGTGAGTGTGCAGCTATTTTGTTTTTTTTATGTCCTGACAGTCCTGTATTGGGAAAACAAAGGGATGGGTCGTAGTCAAATTACAATGCTAGTGCAATAGCCTACTAAATTGTTCATATATATTCATATCAATGTATAGGCGACCAGAAATCTATGAGATTACATTCATAACTGTATTGGACAGTTGTATTGGCACACATTCTATGTCACCTCAGATTGCGTAGGCTAATAGCCAACCGAACCGTTAAAATAGTATGGCTACGGTATAGGTTTAAATTAATTAAATTAAATTTAGATTACAATATCCTGTTACATTATGCGACGGTCTTGGAGCTCATGCATGGCATTCGCCTTATAACCTTGTCATTTAAATTTTAGACGACCTATTCAGGATATCCCGTTTCGAATAGGAACGCAATGGCAGTTTTATCCGGGGTGTATTTATTTATTTTGTGTATGCCTAAACGCCACAATGACACCATTATCAACAGGCAAGACAAACATGGTGCAACCCTATGTGGGTCAGTAATTCGAGCAGGTCACACTAACAGCTGTCGCCTAGCTGTTGCACTTCAAGAGGGTCCTGTCTCTGAAAGTAGCTTACTAAGTGGCACCTCAATAATAATACTGATATTGCAGCAATAAATGTTTATTAATAGCACAAGTGTTGCCGGAATTGGCATGATTTGGACATATCCATTTGTCGGGCCAAATTAATCTGAGTGTCTGTACAATTGTGGCATTTGCGCATGCATTAATTTAACCCTTTTCTCTAGAAGGTCCATGTGCACTTGGGTGGAAGGCGCGCGTGTGTGTGTTTGTGTGTTATTTTCTTCTGACCTTTCATTAGTCTTGCCATTGCCATGTATATCTCAGAAGATAACTAAACTGACCCACTCTTCTCTGTCCTCCAGGCTTGTGTTCGGTACACTATATCCTGCATACTCATCATACAAAGCTGTCAAGTCAAAAGATGTGAAAGAATATGTGAGTACATTGTTCTTACTGTAAGTCATGATGATGATGATTATCATCACACAACATTACACTAGATCTATTTTAGGAATCCTGCATCATCCTGCATCGATCCTAGAGGCAAATCTTTCCTGTGACAAAATGGCATCCAATGTAATAAAAAAAGTCAACCAACAAACAAGATTATTGTACCGGATCTCCTCTCTGGTAAACAAGAATACCCTGAAGACTCTGGCAGGAGCACTCATTCAAGGGTACTACGACTATGCTTGCACCTCATGGTACCAAAGCACCTCAAAGGCGCTAAGAAACTAAATGACAAACATCTCAAAACAAACTGGTCAGACTACTGCTTGACCTTACTCCTAGAACCCACCTCACCCCTGCCCACTTTGACAACAACCATATAGCTTAGAGTAGACGACAGAGTACAGCAACTTTGAATGGGCCTGGTCTACAAGATACACTACACGACTAAGATACCCTTGTACATGTCAAAATACTTCCCAAAGGTCAGTGAATACCACGACCACAACACCAACGCAACCCCCTCCAATGTACAATAAATGTCCTATTAACCCTCATGTCGTGTTAGGAATTGGCACCACTGACCGTTGTTAGCAGGTCAATGTTGACCCGGGGTCTAACTCAGTCCTGACTACTAAAAAGAAAGGAGTATCACTCAATATAGTTAATACTACATCCTAACTAACATTAGATTTCAAATCAAAATATGCATTCATAACCATATAATCCCATTGTAATTTGATTTTATGGCCCCCGAGACACATCATGTCCCTTATTTTTAAGATGAAAATGAGGTTGTTCAATCATAATATACTAAATGTGAAACCCATAGATAATAATGTTTTCTGACTATAATAGAACAATATTAGAAAATAACTTCTGAAAAAAAGTTTAGTATATTTATTATTATTTTATTTATTTATATTAAGTATTTTTATAGTATAGTTTTACCTTGCCGGGTCAAGAATGACCCTAACACCACAGTCGTACCTTTTTTTCTGCAGATACCTTCAGAATTTTCAAAAAACATAGTTTTGCTGTGCTTATATATGTGTTGTGGAGGATATCATAAAGCCTTGTTCTAATAAAATCAACTACATGGTAGTTATTACATATTATAACCTTGAAACGGGTCGCTGGAGACCCTAACACCAGTAACCAAGTAAGGGACCAAGTAAGGTCAGCTTCCCCCGTATCAAACCGGCCCTTTCTGTCGGGGTCCCCCCTTGGGTGCGATTGCCTCGTTGGTAGTGTCAGGGTGCGATATCCCGGCTCTGCGAGACGCCCTGCTCACGCGGTTGGCGAGTCCAGGGTTGGCAACGCACAGCGGGTGGGACAGGGCCGCCTATCTACGGTTCCTGGCGGACCAGCGCCAAGTGGCGGCCGGTGCGCTTTGGGATTACCATCGCATATGGCTACAGCAGTGCCATATGTCGAGGTGGATGGGGAGAACGCTGAGGCGAGGACTTGTGTTGCAGTTTGCACAACCCCACCCTCTGTTTTCAGGTTTGGTACAGACCCTATTGTCAGGGTCAACAGCGGTGACAGCTCTGGCCGACGAGATCCAATCTCTGTTGGCGAAGCAAGCCATCGTCGTGGTCCCAAAGGTGGACGCGATGCGTGGCGTCTCCTCCCGGTATTCTCTGGTGCCCGAGAAATGAGGGGGGGGGGGGGGGGGGGGGGGGGGGTGTCAGACCTGTACTGGACCTGTCCCATGGAAGGTTCAGAATGTTGACCGTCTCCCACCTGTTAGACGCTGTCAGGTGGGGGACTGGTTCACCTCCATAGACATGTAGGATGCGTATTCGCATCCCGATCTTCCATCCTAGGGCTTACCTACGCTTCCTTTGCAGGGCTTAGCGTACGAGTACCAGAGGCTGCCGTTTGGCTACTCTCTGGCTCCCCGCATCTTCACCAAGTGCGTGGTGACCGCGCTGGGGCCTCTGCGTCGTTCTAGTCCTTGGCCGGTCAGGGTAGATTGCCAGGTCTCATACCAGGCAGGTGGTGTCTCGCCAGCCTGGGTTTTGCTGTAGACTGGAAGTAGAGTACTCCTCTTCCCGGTCAACGGGTTGAGTACTTGGGCTTTTTCTAAGCTCAAGGTCTATATGGGCATCCCTCTCAGAGAGTGGTTGGTTCTCGGCGCCCTCGGGAGGTTCCGTCCTAGGACGGTTACGGCGCTGTCCGTGATGCGCCTGCTGCTGTGGTCCCTCTTGGCCTCCTCTTCATGAGGAGGATACAGAGGTGGTTTTTTCCAATATGGAAATGGACCCGGTGAGAGACATGTGGAAGCGGCTGAAGGTTCCCATGTCAATACTGGGGGACCTCGTCCTCTGGGGAGGGCCTGGTGCCCTCACCAGCGGGGTCCCCGTGGGCAGCAGGCTGTCACATGTCACAGTCTTCACCGACGCCTCCCTCATGGGATGGGGGGGGGGACGTGTCGGGCCAACGCAGTAGGGGGCAGCTGGCAAGACCATGCTGCCCGGTCTGCGCTACATTCAATGTGTTGGAATTGAAGGCTGTCCTTCTGGTCCTCAAACGGCTCGGCCACCTTGTGGTGGGCAGGCATGTTTTGGTCAGGACGGACAACACGACAGGGAGGAGTGCGCTCCCCCCGTCTGCACCGGGCGGCAGTCGGGCTCTGGCTATGGGCGTTCTCCATCTGCGCTGCCTGAGGGCTCTCCACATCCCCGGCAGGGAGAATGTGGGTGCAGGTGTGATGTTGCGGGACGGTCCTCACTCTGACGATAGTCGGGCAGGTCTGGGACCGATTCCGTGGCCGTCCGGGATTCTGTATGCATTCCCCCCCTTACACCTGATAGCCAGTGCCGTCTGGGAGAAATGCGAGGCCCTGTGCAAGATTTAAACGCGAGGCCCCCCCCCTAAAGATAAAAAATAAAATAATAATAATAATATAATAAAAACAATATATATATTTATTTTTATAATATATATATATTTTTTGTGCATACAGTCAACGTATTCTTAAATAATAGCGCTGCCCGAGGCTGGGCATACAGTCAACGTATTCTTAAATAATAGCGCTGCCTGTACAGTCGTACACCTGGCAGTAACAGGGAAAATGCATAAAACACCCCTGGAACCTGATAAACAAGCTTAAAGCCAGGTTAATTTTTCAAGCACGACATGCAGATTTGCAGTTTTGCCTTATTTGAATCGAACTCTATAAGCTTAGTACACACGTCACAAACTGCACGATGCAACACACCGAGTGAGAGAGAGAGAGACAGAGAGAGACCGAGAGAGCGAGAGAGAGAGAGAGCGCGAGAGAGCGAGAGAGAGAGAGCAAGAGAGAGAGAGCGAGAGAGCAAGAGAGAGAGCAAGAGAGAGAGCAAGAGAGAGAGCGTGAGAGAGAGAGCGCGAGAGAGAGAGAGAGAGAGAGAGATCCACGGCGGGAACAGAATAGATTGCATTAAAAACTCACCCTAACGCAGAATCAGGTCCAAGAGGAAGGAGACGACCGTGGAGATGACAAAGTTCACCAGTCCCATGATATTGTCCCCCCCGTTGGGATGAACTTGGGAGTCTGTTCCTAGTTTATCTGCCACACGTTAGCACTCGATAACGTAGCTAACGCTAGCTAGCTAGGTTAGCTAACGCTAGTTAGCTGTCCCTGCCTTTAGCTAAGCTACTAGCCGACATGGCTAGCTTGACTGAACATTCTAACACGCAACAACTTTCATCTTCAGTCCATCTGCCGAACGTCCTCTTCGTCTTGGCATAACCTAATCACTATACTTGGTATTGATAAGCTTACGGCACGCGGCATTATTTCTTCTGCTCCGATGCTGCACATTTGGTTTTCAAAAGTAGGATGCTCTTGGCCAAGACAAGACTGAATAGACCCCGTACCTGTACCCCCTCCCCTCGTGGATAATACCGGTCTTCTTCACATCTCTCTACCGACTACCAGACCGACGCCAACCAGCTCCCCCTAGTGTTAGTCCTCCCACAATGCTTTGCACAAAAGTAAACGGGTCATTGAATGAAACCAATAGTATATCTTCAGAGCCGCAGAGCCCGGAACACTATTCTACAAACGTGTCTAATGTGAAATATATAAGCATGTAAGCAAAACTAGATTTTAGGTCTGTGATGGAAAGTGATTGTTAACATTCTATTTATTTTTATTAAAAAAATAATAATAATAAAAAAAAGAAAGAAAAATAATAATAATAAAAACGTTTTTTTTTCTCGCGAGGCCCCCCTTCTCGCAAGGCTCTGTGCGACCGCACTGCTCGCACGCCCCTAGCGGCGGCCCTGCTGATAGCTCAGCTGTTGGGGCGGGTGCGTCGGGAGCGCCGGACTTGGTCCTGGTCGCGCCGGGCCGGGGCTCAGCTGTGTGGTCCCCGGCCCTGATTCAGTTCTTGGTGGCCCCGCCGTGGCCTGTTCCGTGGTCACTGCTGGCCCTCTCTCAGGCACGCGGAACTCTGTTCTGCCTCCTGTTCTGGGGCAGCCTCTAGGCTTGGCTGCTGACAGTGTGAATCTGGTGGGGATGCGTCTTGACTATTCTGTGGTTAACGCTATCCGGTGCGCGCACGCTCCGTCCTCTACCTCGGCTTACGCTGGGGAGTGGTGTATGGTCGAGTGTGGGGGCAGAACATTGTTCAGCCACCCTCTCGTGGAACATTCCTGCTTGGCGCTCGGCGTCTCAAGCCTGTGGAACGTTCTCTGTCTCCGAGTGGGACCTCCAACTGGTCCTGGGCCGGTTGTCGGAGGCCCTGTTTGAGCCTCTTGAGCAGGCGTCATTGGATCAGCTGTCTTTGAAGACCGCATTCTTTTTGGCCATCACCTCCGCTAAGCACGTGGGTGAGCTGTGTGCTCTCTCGGTGCGGCCTGAGTGCCTGTCTATTCGGCCGATAGTGGTGCGACTCTGAGTCTTCCAGTCTTCGTGCCAAATAATATCCGGAGCTCTTTTCGCTCCAGGGATATTGTGGTTCAGGCGTTCGTCCGCCTCCTCACGCTAGTGAGTTGGAGGCGGGCCTTCACCTGTCGTGTCCTGTCCGTGCACTGGGGGTTTACCTCAGGACTCGGGCTCTCAGGGCTTCCGTTCGACTGTTTGTTTGTTACGGTGGCCCTTGCGCGGGTGAGGCGCTGTCCAAGCAGCACCTGTCACATTGGTTGTGCGGGGGCGTTGCCTTTTGCTGCACGTTGGCTGGACAGGTTCCCCCTCGGGCTGCTGCCCTGTTAGGGGGGGCATCGGTGGAGGACATCTGTGCTGCGGCCTCCTGGTCCTCCCCGGGTCCCTTCGTTAAGTTTTACCTCATGGACATGACTGGGGGTTCTGTCTCCCAGGCGGTTCTGAGGTCTGGGACCTCTCCTGCGTCCCGCTTTTTGGTGGGCTAGCAGGGGTGTGTAGGTGTGTGCCACAGGGTGATGTGTCACACGTGGTCCCGCCTGTGCTGTGCGTTTTTCAGGGGTCTCTGGTTCCCCCTTTTTCGCACTTTGGTGGAGTTGACTGCCTCCCCCCCCTTCGTGAGGACGGGCGGTGGACGGGACTCCCCTCCTCCCTGGTTGGGGCTTACGGGCCCTCAGGGGGTACACTTGTCGGGCCACGCGTCTGCTCTGCCCCATATCTCATAATGGCGAAGAGCGAGACGCGATGGCCAGTATGATAATATAACGAAAGGTTATCCTATAACCTAGTTATATGAATACTGGCTGAGCGTCTCGCTCTTAGCGCCCTGAGGTCCCTTGGTTGGGTTTTCAGTGTTGGAAACTTTTTCTGAGGAAGGTAGAGTGTGACCATGTCCGGCGTCATATAGTGGGACGCAGGGGCGCGGCCTGGTCACGTGCATGTGAGTGCAATTGTTTGTTTGTGAGCACAGTAGGTGCTAGGAGATAAGAGATATCTCATAATGGCGAAGAGCGAGACGCTCAGCCAGTATTCATATAACTAGGTTATAGGATAAATCTATACCGAACACTGTGACCTCATTTTCTTCTTCTAAATTACATGCTATACTATGTTATTTGATACTATCTTGTCTCTGGAGCGTAACAGTAAGAAGCATTTTGTATGAAAGTATTCTGTACTTCTGTATGACAACTATTAAAGAAACTTAAACTTAACCTTTCGTTAACCCCCCCCACCCAGCCTACCGAACCCCCCCCACCCCACCGCCTACAATGTACAGTTCCCCCCCCCACCCCGCCTACCCAACCCCCTACCCCCCCCACCCCACCACCTACAATGTAGTTTCCCCCCCACCCCACCCCACCTACCCAACCCCCCCCCCTCCACCCCTCCTACCTACCTCCTACCCAGTACCAACCTCCTCCAATGTACAGTTTCTTCGTCAAATGTATACTCTCTTTTTTAGACTCTTCTTGTATCAAAAACAGTACTGTATTTGTAAATCTGGCATGTCATAAATGTATAGATGTAGCAGTACTGTCTATCTGTATGTCATGTAGATCATATATGTGATGATGAATTGAAAATGGGGGACCCTGATGTAAACAAGACGAAAGTCTTTCTCTGGTCTGCATCCCCTTAACAATTGTGTGTATTGAGCTGTACTGTATTGTACCCATTCTGCAATCTGTTAAAAAAAATCAATCAATCAGACTTATGCTATTCTTCGTGATGATGATGACAATGAAGATCCTGATGATGAAGATAATGATGATGATGATGATGATGATGATGATGATGATGATGATGATGATGATGATAATTCCTTCATTGTCTCATTTAATTTCCAGGTGAAATGGATGATGTATTGGATAATATTTGCCCTGTTCACCAGTGTGGAAGTATTCACAGATATGTTGATTTGTTGGTAAGTTATTATTTATAAACTCTCTTATAGGCCTATGGGCAATATACCGATATTTATCCTTTATTGTCTATCTCTGTGTTATCGCACCATGGGATTTTTTATATTGTGAATCGTAACACAACATTTTGTTGTCTAAATTAATTAGATGTAAATACTAGCCTATTAAGCTTAATTAATAGATAAAGATGTATTGTCGACGTCTTTATCTCAAAATGTTATTAGTCATCTGAAATATTTCTCTGAAATCCCAAGTGTCAACATGGGGGAAAACAAGCCATGTGACTGATTCTAAAGCTTTGTTTTATTTATTTTTTTACTAATGACCTCATCATGTTGCATCTCCACCCGCAGGGTTCCTTTCTACTATGAGCTGAAGATAGCCTTCGTGGTGTGGTTACTGTCTCCTTACACTAAAGGGTCCAGTGTGCTGTACAGGAAGTTTGTTCATCCCACGCTTTCCTCAAAAGAGAAGGTGAAATCACTGTTGCTTGGTGTAATTCAAGGCAGGGCTTATAGATTAAAGTGTTGTTTATATGCCCTGTTGAAATTAGAATTAGTATTTCAATGGCTCAGTTATATAAGGTACAAAAGGGCCTCTGTGTGCACTTTTCCCTTCACAAGCTTCCAGTGGACAGCGGTGTGGACAGACAGGAGGAAGGAAATGTCCGGGTCTTCTTCCCCGGTGCTCCTTTCCTTTTGACTTTATTCCTGTGTCAGGAAACGCGTCAGAGTTGAACGTTTCACCAGCCAACACACAGTTATCTGATGAAAGATGTAAACAATGCCGATTCATAAACACTGTCCACAGGTGAACTCTTTTACATGTGGAATTTGGAAAACAATGTATAGTCACATGTTTATCTGTCCCATTACAAAACATGGCATTGTCTTAACAATGGGTTTGTCTTTCCTGAAACCTGTCGAGAGTCGGAAGGTGAACATGTATGATTTTCCTCCTCTCTGCCAGGACATCGATGACTATCTCTGCCAAGCCAAGGACAAAAGCTATGACACCCTGGTGCATTTTGGGAGGAAAGGGCTCAATGTTGCAGCCACAGCTGCGGTCATGGCCGCGACAAAGGTAGTGCTGACTTTGAACATTTGATTGGTTCTGACCTGTGGGGGTCCGGCAGAGTGATGTTTTTCTGCCTTTTACATTGTGAAGAATTCAGCTTTTACTCTCTGTAGAGGATGTGTATGATCCAGTGTGTAGTATGTAGTAGTATGATATTTAGAAATTGTAGAATGTAAAAAATGTAAAAAAAAAGAATACACATATATTCTTTTATAGTTAGCTAAATTATTAATTGGTAAATTTGATAATTACCCAATTTTGGATGTGCTTTCCTTTTGACCTTGAAACTAAATTGAATGCCCGACATGATCCCATTCCAGAGCCAGGGAGTCCTGACCGACAGACTGAGGAGCTTCAGTATGCAGGACCTGTCTTCCTACCAGTCTGACCCCATAGACACCGACTCCGTCACCACTCAGCCTGCAGCAACGCAGCACCGGTCCAGACCCATGATGCGCAGCAAGTCCGAGGGTTACAGCAAGGGTGAGACTGTTGTAGAGATACACCACGCTGTACTACTAGACAGCAAAGCATAGGAAGTCACAACGGGGGGTCAGTTCATTATTGAACAGGATATCTTTCAAGGTTAATAAATGTTTTTGTTTGTTGCATTGTTCATTTTGGTGACTTTGTAAAGTGCCTGTGTCCTTTACATAAGCAACACTATTATATATGTTTCTGCCTTCCCGTTTAACGCCAGTACCTTCATTTTCCTCCCAACCCCTAATCTGCCTTCCTGTTTGGGACAGTCTCTAGCTGCAGGTCGGGCCCCACAGTCTGCCTTCCTGTTTGTCACAGTCTCTAGCTGCAGGTCAGACCCCACATGGCAGACAGGCAGACTGAGTTATAACCATTATTTACAAGTTCCACTGGTAGAAAGAATGGTTTTCAGGAAACTGTTTTCAAAACTATTAATTTGTGTCAAGATTAGTAATCCCCCCCCAAAAAAAGAAAGAAAGAAAGAAAGAAAGAAAGAAAGAAAGAAAGAAAGAAAGAAAGAAAGAAAGAAAGAAAGAAAGAAAGAAAGAAAGAAAGAAAGAAAGAAAGAAAGAAAGAAAGAAAGAAAGAAAGAAAGAAAGAAAGAAAGAAAGAAATGGAATTGTTCTTTACATCATATTTTGTTGATGATGCACTTATCCTTGACATAGCACCACTTTTACATTTGATAGAAACCTCTCTAGGAGATGAGGTATGGCATTATCATTATTATTAGTATTATTATTTATCATTTAAAAAGGAACACAATTTTCTGAGTGGATATATGTGGTGTTTATGTTACAACATAGTGGAAATGGATTCAGCGATCAGCTTCCCAACACTCTAAAGAAGAACAGTACTAAGATTTATGGAAGGCCCTTTGATCATGATGTTGTGTTTTGGCTTCGGTTTTGCATGGCGTATTCTGCACGAGACGGTGATGCAGTCGAGTGGACGTAATAGAGCAGACTGACGAGGGGCACGCGAGATCAGACCGTGGGGCTTGTTTGTGTTTTGAGAGAGGGGGGTCTTGTTTGGGGGCGAGGCTAGCCTTTATCTTCCTCGTCAGATGGTCTGCTCTGTGCAATGATCGGGCTTCTATGAGACATGAACGTCCATAACCCTGCAGAGACTTAAATCAGTAGCAGCATTTCAGCAATTACGGTAATATATTTGGCTGTGGTTTTCAGTGGAGTTGGCCAAGAATGGTATTCGTGTGTGCAAGCCTGTTTCTTCATTCCTCCGTGCCATCCCTTCTCACGGTGCAGGGCAGGACTTTGACATGACTGACTATGAAGTGTTGGCTGTGGACCGTTGTGCCATAGAGGAGCTGCTGTCCCAGCCTCTTTTGCCTT
Source organism: Notolepis coatsorum (assembly GCF_963971535.1). Lineage (NCBI taxonomy): Eukaryota > Metazoa > Chordata > Actinopteri > Aulopiformes > Paralepididae > Notolepis > Notolepis coatsorum. The sequence goes on from NC_140167.1 coordinate 38,939,409, forward strand.
CCGAGTCCCTGACGGAGTATACAGTCCTCTCACTCTCCCCGACCCCCGAGCCCTCTCCATCATCCACACCTTCTCCGCCCTCCACACCTTCTCCTCCGCCCTCCGCACCACCCTCCACACCACCCCCCTCACCCCCAGCTACCCCAGAGCAACCCGAGGAGGTGGAGAAAGGGGTGCTTAAAGCATCGTGCTCACCACAGCTCAGGCTGATTAAGAGGAAAGCTCCTGAGGTACTGCCTGTAAATATGGCTGCTTCTAACTGCCTCTGTGGTGTGGTGATTAACACTCTGAGTCACTAATGGTAGTGATGTAGGCTACATTTAACTGACTCATCATCATGGACTCGATGCCATTAACGGGGCAAATTTCTTTATTTTTGGGGGGCAGTAGCAACTTAAAATTTGCATATGTAGAATGGAAAATGTGTGCAATGAATTCATGCTTTTGATTTGGATCCCTGTTGCATGTTTGCAGTGTTTGGCAATGAGGTTGTGAGGAGGACATGTATAATGAATGTCAGAAGGGGATACATGTATGGATATTTCTCATTGCATGTCACAGTTAACATGACCTGACTCTTTAACACATTCAAAGTAAGGATATTGCTCAATTTCCAGTTCTGTTTTCTCTACCATGCACGTTGGCAAATATTTCTAAATTCCATGTCAATTTATTTGGCATGTTAAATTTTGCACATAATTTCACACACATCCAAAAACTCTGAACAGTCTTGCACACATTCAGTTATTGAGAGTCAATTAGTTTGAATATGGCCACCAGTGATGTCATTGGGGACATTGAATAAAAAATGAATAATTACAACTCAATGAAATCAAGGTATTGCTATTTTTTCATAAACATAATTTCTTGGAGCTGTAATTAACATAACAAGGATTCAATGTCCCCGATGACATCACTGGTGGCCATATTCAAAATGAATTTACTCTCTTCTTTTTTTGATCCACTTTTTCTCCCATTTTCTATATTTTCTCCCATCCCAATTTCGTATCATCCAATTCAACCCTCCCCTGTCACGGACGCTGTTTCTTGCCTCCCACAAGCCGGCTGCAATGTGGACTAAGTCATACATAGCACAAGTCCCCTCCGGTACTTGAGGTAACAGCAGTCGCATCTTTTCACCTGCGCAGCTCGATCTCTCAGTGGCGAGGAGTAACGCGTGGGAGAGGCTCACGCTGCCCCCGACACTTCCTGATTCTACTGCACAGGCGCACCAACCGACCTGTAGGAGTCGCTGTCCACAACGCCCGATCCCCACCCATCAGTTTCCCACCCCCTAATACGGCCAATGTGTATTAGTATTAACGACCAGCTAAACTGAAAGCAAATGTGGAGCGCTGGGCTCGAACTGACGAGCCCACCGTCTCCAGCATTTCGTGGCGAGCGCCTTGCCCACTACGCCACGTAGCCGCCCAAAAAATGAATTTACTCTCAATAACTGTCAAATAAATGAATGTGTGCAAAACTGTTTATAGAGCTTTTGGATGTGTGTGAGATTATGTGCATGAAGTGCCCCTTTAATTTAAAACTGCATTCCAAAATAAATCAACTAGCATAGTCTCATCGATGCACTATGCAGCTAACTAACCCCCACCGTCTTTCTTTTGTCTCTCCCTCTGTCCCTCCCTCCTCCTAGCCTCCTCCTAGAGTCTTGAGGTCTCTCACAAGATCCAGGCGTGTCATTTCCTCAAACAATGAAGCCATGTGAAACAGTGTCCTCCAAGACTATACTTCAGCTGCCTTCGCTGCCAGGAAAAGAAGATGGGATGAAAAGAAAAAATACAGTATGGCCAAAAGCTTGTATGTATAAAGCAGCCTTGTTTTAGAATAAGGTATAACCAAAGTGACTTATGACGCCTCTATATATACACATATATGGCACATGATGAAAATAGTAGGTTATGGCTGGCTGGTGACACAGTAGTAGCAGGACACAAGAGTGAATGGGGTCCATGCTGACTGACCTTTTGAGTTTAATTCGTGGGGATTTCTTTTTTTTTTAATCATGTTTTTGGTAGATTTGATTGTTTTTACTACCGGGCAGTCCGGTAGAGAGAGAGAGAGAGAGAGAGAGAGAACGGGAGACAGAGCAGGGGGAAGACATTCAGCAAAGGACGCCGGGTCCGGGAATCGAACCCAGGTCGGCCGTGCCGCAACCCAGCACGTTACATGGTTCGCCACTTGAGCGCCGATTCGCGGGGATTATTGAATATGTTTTGTATTTATGTACAGTTTGTGTGGTTGTCATTTGACTGCTTTTATATCATGTTATTTTGGGAGACCATCGCATGTACGTATGTTTCTCCAGTCATTAGTCTACTGGCATTTTATTAAACAGAATGTATTGTTGTGACTGAATATTGTGGCTGGCATTGTCAGTGACATAGTCGTCGTCATCGGGGGAATGTGTTGCAAAGCCAAGGATCAAAAGTAAAGACTGCATGTAACCCCTTCTCTCACTCTGGTCTGTAGAGCTCTGAGCTAATGCAATCTGCACCGACAATTTCTCACTAGTACATAGTATTCAGATATATGTTCAGTCAAGTAATTAGTCCAGAACATAATCTAATGAGGTTACTTACTACCCTGTTGGCAATGGAAAAAGTCAGCAGTATGATAGAATTGTATATTGTCTTTACCTCTGCAGAAAAGCCTTAAAGAAAAATATTGGGGGGAAAACATCACACATTATATTTCCACAGGTAACCATACTGTATATGTACGTATGACTAATGCCAGGCTAACACAACTTTATTCTTTATTTTTTACACTTTGCACTATTAAAATGACAGTTACTGCCCTCAGTACACAGAAATGGCCAAAAACTATAACAATTTCCAACTGAATATAATCATGACTGATTTAACTTCATTGTTGTCTATCTTCTGTGTGATATCAATTGGTGTGTGTGCAATTATTACATCATTAAAATGTTATCACAAAGAAGGAAGATACAGCAACAGAATTATTCTTAGTGGAATAGAGTTATTTTGACAATCTAATGTCCTGTCGCGATTTAAGGCCTACAGCATATCAAGTGTGTTATTTCATTCATATTCAAAATAATCACATTAGGAACATGTTACTTTCAGGTGACAGCACACACTACGTGTTTAAAAGTAGGCTGTTGATCAATTTATTAGATATAAGATATAAAAACAGTTATTTTTCCATGTGTGAAATCACTGTGTAAATATTCTGCTGTCATCGGAGAGACTCTAGACCCAAGGTTCTTACTTTCTACTAGCTTCCTGGGTTTTTAATGCAAAAATATGTAAGTGACTGCATCATGTTTAAAATCTTACATGTAGTTATTGAGAGGTGTTTTGCCAAAAGCAAGAGGTTGATACACTTGTGTCTTTGTACGTTATGTACAGTATATTCACTGAGCCTGAAATCTTCTCTGCAACATTTTTACACAATGTATCACTGTGTCTGGGTGGTTGGCATTTGAGCAGCAGAATTTTAGCTGTCTGTATTAAATATATATATATACAGAAGTCTGAGGTTTGAAATGAAAGCTTCTCAGGTACTACAATCGTATTGTTTACACATCATTCACTCTAATGTTGTAGATACACTTGTTATGCACATGAGATGTCCTTTTAATGGGTGAAGGACAAAAAGAAGAGCAGAAAAATGCCTGCCTGTGGTAATCTGTGTTGCAACATTACTGGTTTCAGTGTTCGTGTTGAAATGTGATTTCCTTCTGTTCGAATACTATACGAAGTAAAACTGAGAAATATACAATATGATGTTCCTATGTAGCAGAGAGACGCATCATTGCATGATGTTTATTAGTTTGTATGAACAGGACTTTTTTTTTGTGTGAAGCAGTTCTTGGACTTATTGGATGCGTTGGTGATTTCTTTTTTTGTCTTATTATGCAAATACAAGAGTCCATTCACAAGATATCATTGATATTGATAATGATGGCAGGCCAGAATCTCAACAAACATTCAACCTTATTGATTGTGAACTAAGCAAAAAAAAAGAAAAAAACTGAAGGAGTGATGTGATTAAACAACTGATTATCAGATCATCTTGGTCTTTACATTTCAGTCAAGTACCTTTGTTGGTAAGTTGACAGAGGGCCATTAAATATGAAGTAAACTTTGACACTTGTTTGTATGTTTGTCTCTACACACTCACTTCAAAGACCAGTTCAAACTTCAAAGCATGCCATACGTACATACTAGGATATTTCTTATTGTGAAGACAAAGTGACAACCCACAACATTTACAGCAGCCAACAGTTATTATAAGGTGCAGTATATTTGCACTCACAAGTCTAATACAAATAAACTTACAGCCTTGTATTAAAGGGATAGTTCAGATCTTTGGAACCCGAGCCATATTTCTGACTTACAAATGATGATGTTAACCAGTAGAGTCCTTTCTCAGCACAATCCATGTTATTCTTCATACTAGGTCTAGCTAATTAGCCACAAACTAATGCAAATTCAATGGGGTCAAGCTCCTGTCTGTACAAGCCGACTAAAGCCCACTTGAATTTCCTTTGTGGAGTAAATTTCCCCAATTTAAAATCGAAACAATTGAGACATCCTTTTTCAGAGACATATAACTTTTATTACATGTTTCTCCAACAAAACATAAATTACCACACATAAATCAGCAACTACAGTTTTAAGTTCACCCGATCGTGGTACTTCAGGTAGGGGTCATTGAGGTACCAGTTTCTCCTCTTCCAGAATGAAGTTGTCATTTTATCCAAGAGCTTGCTCTGTGTCTTATTACAAATCACATGCTCCCTCAGGCGCTTCTTGCGTGCCGGCATCTTCTTCCATAGTTTCTTCTTGTATCCAGCCTGTGTGTAAAATCCAAGAAGGAATAACAAAGTCAAACCCCACTGTCATCAACACCAGAACACTTGGTTTTACAACGGCACCAAGACACATAACCGTACTAATAAGGATGACATGATGATGTATCGGCACTTAGATGTGTCATCTAAACTAGAGGAATGACTGGAGACTTTAGTACCATGCGTCTGACCCAGAGGCCGCAGTGCAGCCTCAGGAACCTGTCCGTCACCGATTTGATGGACTTCCTCTTGCCCTTCTTTATACTGTAATACGTGAGGTTCCTCCTCGGCTGCTGAACCAGGCCGGGAAGAAGCGGAGAGATGCTGCAAGAAAACAAGACGTTTAAGACACAACATTTGACGTTTATTAAGGTATACGTTTCAAGAATGTCCTCGACTAATCTTTCAGAGTGCATTCGAAAGAATCTTTCAGAGGACAGGACATTAATTGACCCATCTTCTCAAAACCCGCCTCTCTTTTCTTGATTCTCCAATCGCAACTGTTGCTTTGTTTTGTCAAAGGGAAGCAACGATTGTGATTGGAGGATCAAGAAAAGAGGGCGAGGCTCGAGATGGAATCAACCAAACAGGACGCCAGGGGACATGCTGCTCCACCCCTAGCAACTCTCTTCCCATTTCAACCGATCGAAGAAAAATTGCTATCAGGGAATGCACCTGTTTGTATAAATGCGCTACTAATAAAAAAAATAATGGTGGCTTGCTCGTAAATGTTCTCTTTTTCACCTAAAGCGTTTACTAAATTATGTTTCGGACAACATTTTATGTGAGAAATATGCAATGCCACTGCTGGAGCTTGTTTCATTACGCAGAACAATTTTTTTTACCCCCATCCAGACTCACCGCAACACTACCCACACACTGCACGTCTGCTTCTCCTACTCTCTACAGGAAAATAATAGAAAGCTGTCTCCGGATCTGGCGAACCATATGAGATGAGGATTCAGGGGGGTAGCTGTGGCCCTATGGTTAGAGGAGGACACTCTCGGGACGAGCAGGAAAATCTGGGCCAGAGTAGCAACACTCGTACCCTCCTCAAACCCTGCCCTCTGTCCTCCAGTCACAACTGTTCAATTACGACGGAGCTGCTCAGCGGCCGACACAATACCAGACTGTAGTCGTACTGGGCAGCTCCCCAAGTCTCAATATGTAACAGTGAGTGTGTGTGTCTGTGTGTGTGTGTGTGAAGCAGGGTAGTGCTGTAGAAAAACATAATGTTCAACAACAACAACAACAACAACAACAACTAAAAACATCACATGGAAAGAGACAAACTTCAGGCACTCTTGCGTGGATGAGGAACAACAATACCTAGATTTGAGTTTAAAAAAACAACAACTGTATTCTAACGTGGGAGGTTGTGTACAACGGTTAAAAAATAAAACAACCTTTTGGTTCCAGGGTACAAATGAAGGAATAATCATCAAGCAGACGCTTTAGAAACGTGACTGGAGGCGTCTTGATTGGTGAGTTAATACAGGTGGGGGACAACAATGGATTGCAATGCGAAACCACGTTAATGTCGGCACGCCTCACCGTTAGCGCCGCCTGATACCACGTTTCTGAAGGATCTTGTTGTAAACAGAAGTGGGAATCCATTCTAGATAAATGTTGCATGGACTTGATGGTGTCGCTCATTGTGGAAAGCAAGAAACAGAGGGAGGAGTTGAAAAGTCAACTTGAGACTCTAGGCCTGCCTTGTCCACCTCAAACACTTGTGAGCAACGACTCCCTTCTGAAGAGGAATTGACAACTGATCCGACACAAACTGGAAAACACAATCAAGTGAGGTAACTTTTTTTTTTTAATCCACTTTTTCTCCTTATTTTCTATTTTCCTCCCATCCCAATTTCGTGTTTCCAATTCTCCCCTCCCCTGTCTTGAACGTTGCTCGCATATGCCCCCCACTGGTCGGTTGTAGGGAGGATAGAAGCCTTGCATCACGTGTCCCCTCCGGTACACGAGGAGGCAGCCTGTCACATCTTTTCACCTGCCAGCGCGGACTCTCATTGGCGAGGTGTAACGTGTGGGAGGCTCACACTACCCCCGCCATTTCCTGTCTCTGCTGTGCAGGCGTCCCCCAACCGACCTGTAGGAGTCGCTGTCCACAAAGAGTCAGACACTATTATGCTGCTTACTTGCTCCCTTCAGTGAGTAAAGGCGTTGCTGCCTGGCATGGTGAAGCGCAGTCCTTCAAAAGCATTGTATAATGCGGAGCTACTCCACTAAAAAGACCCACACCTCTGGGTCTACAAAATACAAACCGTGAAAAGAGGTAGTGATGCTCGAGGGACTGCTTTGAAGGACTGTGTATCGCTACTTCTTCTCACAGTTTAAAAAAACAAATACTCCAATATGTAGATGCTTACCGCTGTAAGATACTCTGTTGGAGTGGCTGACACACTTGAGCAGACAGAGACGCCCAGGCGGGGGCTGCTGCAGTGGTTCTCTGGACAGTTTGAGGACGATGACTGATGGCAGAAAACGTACGGATCTTTACTGCCCTGGTGCAGAGAGCGAGTGGCCTCAGCAGCCCTGTTCAATAACACACAATAAAAAAAACATATTTAACTACATTACATTACATTTAGTAATTTAGCTGATGACTTACAAGTTCTGTACAACAAGTCAGCAGGAAGGGTACAACTCTGGCAGCGAAGGGTAAGTAACATTGTTCGACAAACAGTGTTGAACATGGGTGCTACAGTGCATAGTAGTATAGATAGACATATTAGCATAGTGGCTAGTAATATAGGCAAGGTAGATTCCTTAGTTAGCAAAGTAAATGATAGTAAAAGACTGTACGAATTCATAGTGAATTCTACACAGCCTACATAGTGAATTCTACATACACTGCACATGAGCATAATGTAATGTAAAGAAAGGAAGAGGAAGAGCAGGGAAAAGCAATACAGACACAATCAATCCTCAGGAGAACCTTCCGGGCCAAGCGGTGACACACAGTAATCACAACATCACATCTGTTATCATCAGATCTCACCAGTCATATTGAAATGACAAGTAGGCCTATAACCCACAAGATCCAGCTATAGTATAGATGTGAAATTACTTGTGTGTTGAGCATCACTTTAGAAAAGTGGAATCATGAGGATGGGATAGCAAACATATTCTGAATTCACAATCTGTCACATGAATTCACAAACATGACACCATAAGTTATTCCGACTGTCAAGTCCACAATGCTAAATTATGTTTCTTGTAATCTAACCTGTGTCGAATGGTCATGGTGTGGAACCATGGTAATGTCTAGGAGACTTGATTGATTGATTGAACATTTTATTAACAGATTGCAGAATGGGTACAATACAGTACAGCTCAATACACACAATTGTTAAGGGGATGCAGACCAGAGAAAGACTTTTTTACATCAGGGTCCCCCATTTTCAATTCATCATAACATATATGACATACATGACATACAGATACAGTACTGCTACATCTATACATTTATGATACCAGATTTACAAATACAGTATTGTTTGTGATACAAAAAGAGTTTAAAAAAGAGAGTATATACATTTGACGAAGAAACTGTACATTGGATGAGGTGGGGGGGGTGGGTAGGTGGGGTGGGGTGGGGTGGGTCGGGGGGACTGTACATAGGAGGTGGTTGGGTGTGTGGGGTGGGGTGGGTGGGTAGGCGGGGTGGGGGGTAACTGTACATTGGATTATCGACGAAACCTTACTTGTTCCCAAGAAGAGGGTCTCGTGTATTATTGGGTTATGACATTTACAGGGGCCAGTTTCGAATTGCAGTCTCCCGTAGGTGCTCCTTGAGAGTGGTTTTAAAAGTGGGTAGTGATTCACATTCCTTTACAGCTGTGGGTCGTTCCACATTGATGTGGCATAATTGCAAAACGTGTTTAGTCCCTTGTTTGAGCCGAATCTGGGTTTAGCATGATTTGTGGTGTGGAGCTCCCTCTGGTGTTGTGGTCGTGGTATTCACTGACCTTTGGGAAGTATTTTGACATGTACATGGGTACCTTAGTCGTGTAGTGTATCTTGTAGACCAGGCGATTCGAATGAATGATTTAGGACGATTTTGAAAAATTAAAATCGATTTAAAAAAATAAAATAAAAGAATTTTAGTCACCTTTTATTTTACAAAAGGTGATGTTTGGTGAAAGTTAGATTTGCACATTATTATTTTTGTATCCACTTTTGGATATTTCGTGTTTCCAATTCTCCCCTCCCATCTTGAGCGTTGCTCGCATATGCCCCCCACAGGCCGGTTGTAGGGAGGATAGAAGCCTTGCATCACGTGTCCCCTCCGATACACGAGAAGGCAGCCTGTCACATCTTTTCACCTGCCAGCGCGGACTCTCATTGGCGAGGTGTAACGTGTGGGAGGCTCACACTACCCCCGCCATTTCCTGTCTCTGCTGTGCAGGCGTCCCCCAACCGACCTGTAGGAGTCGCTGTCCACAATGTCCAGATTACCACCCATCAACTTCCACCCGCTAACTCTGCCAATTGAATTAGTATGACGGCCGGCCCAAGCCGGAGACAATGCCGACAGCCGGATTCGAACCCGGTGTCTCTTGCGTTGGTGACGAGCGCAATGTCCGCTGCGCCACCCAGCCGCCCTAGATTTGCACATTATTAATCCCAATAGGTTTATAGGGAGTAACCTTTTATATATATATTTTTTTAAGTGAAGATTGGTGAAAGTTAGGTTTGCACTTCAATCCCAATAGGGAAATTCATTTGTTTGATACATTTTTTTTGTCAAATAAAAGAGAGAAAAAAGAGAAAACAATCTATTAAAATCGTAAATGGTATTTTCTTTTTTTTCATCTGAGATATTTTTTTAGGCCATATCGCCCAGCCCTAACTCTAAGCCATCCTAGGTTGTCAAAGTGGGCAGGGGTGAGGTGGGTTCTACCGTTCTAGGAGTAAGGTCAAGCAGTAGTCTGACCAGTTTGTTTTGTGATGTTTGTAATTTTGTTTTTAGCGCCTTTGAGGTGCTTTGGTACCATGAGCATGAGGTGCAAGCATAGTCGTAGTACCCTTGAATGAGTGCTCCTGTTAGAGTCTTCAGGGTATTCTTGTTTACCAGAGGGGAGATCCGGTACAAGAATCTAGTTCGTTGGTTGAGTTTTTTTATTACATTGGATGCCATTTTGTCACAGGAAAGATTAGCCTCTAGGATGGCACCTAGGTATGTAATTGCATCTTTCTTTGTGACAATATTGTCACCCACTGTAACTGAGAAGCCGTCGGACTTGCTGAGTTTGTTATTTGAACCGAAGAGAATGGACTCTGTTTTACCCAGGTGTAATGATAGTTTGTTGCAGATTTTGCCTAGTTCCGAGCTGAGGGTTTTTTCAACCTGTAACTTGTTCTTGTCAGAGACCAGCAGGGCTGAGTCGTCTGCGAACAGGAACAAGTTGCAGTCACAAGCTGACGACATGTCATTTGCATAAATTAGGAACAGTAGCGGTCCTAGTATGCTTCCTTGTGGAACACCACAGCTCACTGGGAGGGGGGGGGGGGGGGGTAGGGTACCGTTTACCTCCACCATTAGTTCTCTCCCCTCCAGGTAGGATTGCATCCAGCTCACTGATAAGACTATCAAAACCAATTGCTTTTAGCTTGTCAATCAGAATGGAGTGATTGACAGTGTCAAAGGCCTTTTGTAGGTCCAGCATGACCATGCCGCAGTATTTGCCCATGTCCACCTCTTGTTTGATGTGGTCGTTCAAATAGAGAAGGCATGCGTCAGTGGAGTTGGATGTTCTGAAGCCAGATTGGAATTTGAAGATTAGATTTTTTCCGCAAGGTACTTACCAGAGCAAAATGTACTATACAATTAATTTAATACATAATTTGTAGCCTTTATGGTTGATACATTTACATTTATTTTGTCACATTTGCAGTGGCCTCTTGTCTCAGGACAGTGTATTCAAACTATGAGTTTGTGATCATACAAGTATCTAAAAAAAAAAAGATTGTCAAATAGAAATGTAGGCCTAATTTTGATTAATCAAGATATCTTCAATAATTCCTAACAAAGTCATCTGTGATCAACTTTCAAAATCAATTGTGGACAATAGTATCTCGCATTGCAGCCTTATTTAGAGGAAAATCCACAGACGGGCAACAAATCATATAAAAAGGGGAGAAATTATACAGATGAAGAGGATCCGTTAACTTTTTGTTGTTGTTCCCTATTAGAACAATTAGACGTTTTTTTTTTATTACAATTCCAGTGTGATTTTAAGCACGTTTTATATACTTTGGAAAATATTATTCATCATTATATCTTTAATAAATGGCTCTAAATGTCTGTCTTCCTAGGTGGAGATAGGTAGGATTAAAGCACTGATATTGAAGGTTTTGGTCATCTTGAAGTCTGAATCTGGATTGCTTTGAAATACCAGGACAAGGGTTGTCTGATCCTGCATCACAAAAGATGGGATTTATAAATCTGATACGATCAGACAGGGATTCAAAGTTATGAACTACAACTGGGCCCTGGGGTACATAGACATCATATCGCTTTTGTGAGCTCGTCAGTGAAGATCGACATTAACTCAAGTTATTGACTTCAAAATAACACTATAATTCCAGTTATAATTAGATGTATTAGGCGTTGTGTCCAGAGGCCGGATTATCATAACAACGTGGACAACGTAAGAGAGAGATCTCTCAGGTCGGATGCTCCACAATGTTGTTGTATGTTAGCACTAGACTGTATCTGAAGGGCAGCCTTGAATTCTTGCTTAGCTCGGTCGTTAGTAATGATAGCAGCACAGCTCTGATGAGCACAGCCTCATGCACGTGATATCGTCTGTCTATTTAAATATGCTACGAGTAGTTAAGTTATCACTGAATGAAGAAATAGAGCAAATATATCGAAATATGACATTTTAGCTAAATCACATACATACCAGGGATATTCCTTGCCATGGCGGCAGCCATGTTTCCTCTATCGCTAAACTACGGGGCACAGTTAGGACAATCAACACGAAATTGCGATTTTGGAATTGAGTGTAGCACTGCCAGTGACTAACTAGCAATCAATTTATTGACACATTTTATTGATTGAGTTTGAATATTGCCAATGAAAAATGCCTTAGGTGAGATTGTAAAAAAAAATGGAAGTGAAAATATCACTTGGCATGGTGGACAAACTTTAAACGCTCAATCCGAAATTGCAGTGACAGTGGCCCCACTACTGGCTGAATGAATGAATGAATGAAAACTTTATTTAACAGATTGCAGAATGGGTACAATACAGTACGGCTCAATACATACAATTGTTAAGGGGATGCAGACCTGAGAAAGACGTTTGTCTTGTTTCCATCAGGGTCCCCCATTTTCAATTCATATAGACATATATGACATACATGACATACAGATAGTCAGTACTGCTACATCTATACATTTATGACATACCAGATTTGCAAATACAGTACTGTTTGTGATACAGAAGGAGTCAAGAAAAGGGAGTATATACATTTGACGTAGAAACTGTACATTGGAGGTTGGGTGGGGTGGGTTGGGTACATTGGGATATTGACAACCATACTGGGTCATTTACATTGGAGGTGGTTGGGGGGGGGGGGGGCGGGGGGCACACTGTATAAACAAGTAACACTGTACATTGAGGGGGGGGGGGAGGAGACACTGTACAAACAAACACAATTGTACATTGAACTATTGACAAAACCATACTAGGTAAATGACTGTACATTGGAGGGGGTTGGAATGATTGGGTTAGGATATTTACAGGGGCCAGTGTTGAATTGCAGTCTCCCGTAGGTGTCCCTTGAGAGAGGTTTTGAAAGTGGGTAGTGATCCACATTCCTTTACAGCTTTGGGTAGGGCGTTCCACATTGATGTGGCATAATTGCGAAACGTGTTTAGTCCCTTATTTGAGCCGAATCTGGGTTTGACATGATTTGTGGAGCTCCCTCTGGTGTTGTGATCGTGGTATTCACTGACCTTTGGGAAGTATTTTGACATGTACATGGGTACCTTGGTCGTGTAGTGTATCTTGTAGACCAGGCCCATTGCAAGTTGTTGTACTCTGTCGTCTACTCTAAGCCATCCTAGGTTGTCGAAGTGGGCAGGGGTGAGGTGGGTTCTAGGAGTAAGGTCAAGCAGTAGTCTGACCAGTTTGTTTTGAGATGTTTGTAATTTTGTTTTTAGCGCCTTTGAGGTGCTTTGGTACCATGAGGTGCAAGCATAGTCGTAGTACCCCTGAATGAGTGCTCCTGCCAGAGTCTTCAGGGTGTTCTTGTTTACCAGAGAGGAGATCCGGTACAAGAATCGAGTTCGTTGGTTGACTTTTTTTATTACATTGGATGCCATTTTGTCACAGGAGAGATTAGCCTCTAGGATGGACCCCAGGTAGGTAATTTCATCTTTCCTTGTGACAATATTGTCACCCACTGTAACTGAGAAGCCGTCGGTCTTGCTGAGTTTGTTATTTGAACCGAAGAGAATGGACTCTGTTTTGCCCATGTGTAATGATAGTTTGTTATCAGCGAGCCATATGCAGATTCTGCCTAGTTCCGAGCTGAGGGTTTTTTCAACCTGTAACTTGTTCTTGTCAGAGACCAGCAGGGCTGAGTCGTCCGCAAACAGGAACAAGTTGCAGTCACAAGCTGACGACATGTCATTTGCATAAATTAGGAACAGTAGCGGTCCTAGTATGCTTCCTTGTGGAACACCACAGCTCACTGTGAGGGGGGGGGATAGGGTACCGTTTACCTCCACCATCTGTTCCCTCCCCTCAAGGTAGGATTGCATCCAGCTCACTGATAGACTATCAAAGCCAATTGCTTTTAGCTTGTCAATCAGAATGGAGTGATTGACCGTGTCAAAGGCCTTTTGTAGGTCCAGCATGACCATGCCGCAGTATTTGCCTGCGTCCACCTCTTGTTTGATGTGGTCATTCAAATAGAGAAGGCATGTGTCAGTGGAGTGGGATGTTCTGAAGCCAGATTGGAATTCGTAGATTAGATTTTTTTCCGCTAGGTACTTTTCGACCTGTTCGTAGACAATTTTTTCCATGACTTTCGAGATGGAGGTGAGAATAGAAACAGGGCGGTAGTTGCCTGGGTCTAATTTGCTGCCCTTTTTGTGCAGAGGGGTCACCCTCGCAATTTTGAAGTCCTTGGGGACGTGTCCCTGTTTTATGGAGAGGTTTATTATGTGTGTGATGATTGGTGTGATGGCGGCTGCTGAGTCTCTGAGGAATTTGGAGGGGATGTTGTCATGGCCAGTGGCCTTGTTAGGTTGGAGGGCGCTCAGTTTATTGAGTACCTCATCTGTTGTTACCATTTCCAGCTTGAAGTCGTCCTTGCGGACCCCTAGGTTTTTGTAGAAAGCTACTATGTGTTCTACCCCATAAAGCCCTGAGTGGGAGGGTAGTTTGTTTACCAGTGTTGTGGCTATGTTTGTGAAGAAAATGTTTAAGTAATTGGCTACATCCAGCTTGTCTGTGATGAGCGTGTTGTCAGTTTTTATGTTTATGTTTGAGAATCTGGTTTTAAGTTTTTTACTGCATCCTAGTTGATTATTGAGTAATTTCCAAAGTTCACGTGGTTTGTTTTTGTTTTCCTCAGTTTTGTCATTGATGAAATTCTTTTTTGCAGTTTTGATCATGGAGTTTACGTCGTTTCTTAGTCTGTTTCTTTCTAGTTTGAGTTCAGTCACGTGGGCTTGGAGTTCACTGCTCGTGCTTTTAGTAAGCTTTGACTGACTTTTACGAAACTCAGAGCATTTTTTGTCTCTGGTTTTCATAGCGGCCAGTATTTCGGAGTGCATCCACGGCTCAGCGCGATTTTTTACCCTGGTGGTTCTTAGGGGGGCCATGTCGTTTAGTATTGCTGAGAATTTGGTTTTGAAACCAAGCCATGTTTCGTCAACCAGTGTACCATTGAGTTCATCTGACCAGTCCAGACTCTCCAGTTCAAGGTTGAAGGCCTCGCTAGAGTAGGTTTTGAGGTCTCTAGATGTGACTGTTTTGTGGCAGCCAGCCTTTTGTTTTAGTTTTTTTCGGGTACAGAATATCATATAATGATCACTTAACCCACATGCTATAACCCCTTTATTTGAGATCTTGGACTTGTCGGAGGTCAGAATGAACTGGCTTTCTTTATTCTATTGATTACTGAATCATCTATCTATTACGGCTAAACATTCATTTTGAGGCTGTAAAATGCAGTGTTTGTAAACATAGGAGTAAAACCGATCTTTTGAGTTATGATGCTGCCCCCCTGTGGGTCAAGTTTAAACAGGCTAGCTTTCATAAACTCCGGTTGCTTAATGATTGCCTGGGGATTCTGCTGAGGAAGCCTAGGACTAGTACGCTGCAGCCTGCAGCGCCAGCGAAATGTTTTGTGGTGCTGGATTTAACTCCTTCCATGCTCTGCTGAGATTATGTACAAATGTATCTGTTGTCTGAATGTGTCTCAGAACAGGATCATCCTGTTGCTGACTCAACCTAATCTCAGTGACATCAAGTTCCAGTCCTGTATCTGGAAATATTGGTACAGTGCCCTGTTGTAGAGCTGCTATTGGTTTATGTTTTTTATTTATTGTGATATAATTTATTGATTATGTTTGTGTTTTTTACTCTGTGGACCCTGTCTGTTAATAAAGATTATTGATTGATTTATTGATTGATGGGCTATCAATTTTCTGTATATGATTATTATACCAAAAATATATACATGGTAATATAAACCCATCTCAGCTGTTTTTTGTTTGTTTTGTGACCACACTTGGGAGTTCCTTTGAGTTCATAGTTTGGTGATTGAGATATTGGAAGCATTTGTCAACATGTATTTGCAATACCAATTCAAGTCAATGGGGCTCCAGGGGCTGAAAACCATATTCTAAATATTCTGTCAGTAAAATAGCCCCTGTAAAAGGTTATTCTGTATATTTAAAGTTGTGTAACATTTAGGAAACTGGTTGAAAGTCCATCTGGGATTTGCAGGATTTGAGAAGAATTGCTTTACAGCACACATAGGCCTACTTACAACATCCAATATTTCAACAATCAAAACAATTTAAGTAGTTTTTGGGTCATGGACTGGACTCCTATGATAAATCGGATAATCTTCTTTAAACATTAAATATCCCTTTAACAGATGTAATGACCACTGATCTGGGTGCATTCAGGGTTTTCCATTGTTTATGCGCAGTGGGGTCTAAGGTACAGTAGGATGAAGAGGAATGTTATCCCCTTGTTTTGCACAATTATTAAATGCCTCCCTCTTGCCACAGAATTTAGAGGAAAACACAGAAAATAAAAATGTACCAATCCACCACTGGCCTTGTTAAATTGACCTATCTCAAACCCGGCCCTCCAATCACAACTGTGGCCTTCCTCAACGAGATTGGAGAATCAAGAAAAGAGGGCAGGGATTGAGGTCAATTTGAACAAATCAGCTACACCACTAGGGCATTGACTTTAAAGGTAGAATCTGTAATGCCATCAAATAGTGACCTTTAGGCAAAAGAGCCCTTTTTGTCTTGGTCTGATGTTTGGGTTGGAGTTGAGTGGGGATAGGGGAGGAGTTATGATGCTTGGCCGGGTAAAGGCCAAGGAGCCTACCCGCGTGGCCTATGTGCGGCTCGTCAAAAATTTAACTGCGCGTCGGTCGCATAGGTGTGATAGTCTAGCTTTTGCAGATAGACTGACGTTGAAGTCTAATTCAGCCTTCAGTCTCTGCCAAGACAGGTCTGGAGACATTCACAGTATAATAAGGTACTAAATTCCAACCAACACATCAGACCAAAACTAAATAATTTAAACAAACAAATATGTCAGAGCCTTTGCACATTCTCTTAAAAATGGCTAGGACTTCTAATTTTATACTGAAAGTACTAAATAGGGGTATGGTGCATGTTTACATTCAAGTTTGCATTGGTGAAAACAACCTCTCTTCATGGATGAAGAGAAACTACTCTACTACTAAACTACTAAACTTACAATTCCTTGAAGAAGTGAATTAAAGGTTAGGGCCAGGATGATACTTTTTATTAGTTTTTCTCTTAAAAACATACACATATCCTTTTAAATAACAGCTGACAAACACAGGCACTGATGAAACTACAAGTACCTTATCAAACACATAAAAACACTTGGTACAGTAACAATCTCATTTTGTTGTCAGTGTAAAGACAAAGAATTATAAAGCATAACAAAAGCACCCGCCAATCTACCAGGACATTGGGGGCAAAATAAATCAATTACATACAAACAAAAGTGCTTTTCATGAGACAGAAGTTCCCAGCGGGTCCTCAGAATAGAGCCATACCTCCATTAATCCATTGACCTACTTTACAGGAGGAATGTTTCTCTAGATAGAATGGCAGCAGTGTCAGTCAACAACAATTCACAAAACATAGACAATTATTATCTCTGCTCATCAATAAAGTATTTAAAAAAATGTACCACATAGGGATCCACTGATACGTTTGAGAAGGTCGGGGGTCCATTTGTAGAATACTTGGAAGGAGAGGCTGGGCATCCCAGTTGTCTGTCTGTCGTCAGTTTTTTCTTTTGATTGTTTTCTTTTTTTGTATTATTTCTTTTCTTTTCAATGTCACTGTTTTTAGTTGTTAAAAACATTTTTAATTTCCATAAAAATATTGTGGAAAAAAGGAAAGTACCACATAATAGATCTAGTGGCTTATCAAAAAGCCATTTACTTATAAACCAAGGCTTTGTCTCAGGATTTTACAGTCAGCCTTTCTTAAACAGTCCATTAGTCCATGTAGATTAAACAGTACATTACGCAGATGTAGATTTCACTTTGTTTTGTTTTGTTTTACCAGAAGTCATTAAGGCATAATAAATGGAGGGCTATATAATGGGACTTATATAGCGTTTTTCTAGAACTCAAAATTGGGCGATGGTTGTGAGAAACTGACAAACATGACACAAACACACAGAGAGGGGGGGGACTAAGAGAAGGCCATGGAGAAGAGATGGGTCTTTAGGCAGGATTGGAAAACTCTAATGTCTTGGGGGAGGCAGAAGGCTGTCCCCAAAACTGTGAAGGTTGGACTTGGGATCTTTTAGGACTGGGAGAGGATGTAGCTTATGAAAAGGAGTGGGCCAAGTACGGAACCCTGGGGAACACTTTGTGTGACTGTGAAATTAAGTGTGTTCTGTTGGAGAGGTAGGATCGAAGCCAGCTGAGCGTGGTGCCTTCAATACAGAGGTATTCAAGTCTAGTGAGCAGGATGTTGTGGCTCACAGTATCGTATAAGACTGAACTCAGGTCAAGGAGGATGAGGATGTTAAGGACTCCGGTGTCAGCAGAGGTGAGGAGGTCATCGAGTACTTTGAGGAGTGCAGTTTCTGTGCTGTGGAGTGGGCAAAAAGGGGAGATTGGAGATTGACCGGTAGTGGTTAAGGCAGGATGGATCAAGATCAAGTTTTTTGAGGATTGGGGTGACAGCGACAGTTTTGAAGGTGGCGGGGACAGTTCCATGGGACAGTGAGGAATTGAAGAGGTTGGTGAGGTAGGGGCATAGGACAGGGAGGCATATCTTCCGCAGGGAGGCGATCTACAGTATGTTCACCAGCCTGCGTATACAGGTTCTGCATCACATGGAATCCCGTAGTAGCGACAGTGGGGTCGTGCTTTGACTAACAGCGGAGCTCGAGCTAAAGACATCTCGTCACTATCGCGGTCTCTCTTTCGACGCAGCACCATCAGAATTATAAAGAGTAAGCCCACTGGGAAAGAGAGAGGGGGGGGGGCACAAGATTTTTTTAAACAGCATGCCAGTAAATACCATTTTATTACATGAGTAGGCAAAAAAACACAATCTAATCTTTTAATATTTATATTGTGAACCTTTTGACCTTTTGTTGCTTTTCCTGTCCAATGCCAGAAGAATAATGTGCAGAAAATATGAAACGTATTAAAATATTTATTATAATACCAAAATTGTACCACAAAATTTAAATGTTAGTAAGGTTGTGTTTTTGTTGACAAATGCTGCTGAAAACGCTGGAATTTCAGATTAATGTGTGCACCGAAATAAATAACAAAATCTGCACTGCATGTATGAAACACCTGAAACGACTATGGGCATTGCTTGTGATGAATAATGAAAAATAACCCGTTATGCATTAACACAAAGAATGTATGCAATGCACTGATGGTATACTTCACTTTAAAGTAAAAAAAAACGACATTATATTCAACATGTAAGTTTGATCTTTAAAGGGATATTTCACTTTAGTAGAACTTGTCAAAATCCATTAATCTTACCTCTATCTAAGGTACGAGTAAGCTAGCGACCACTGATGTCCCTGTCATCTGTTGTCAACACCTACGTGGCTTTCAAAGGGGCCCTCCAGCACAGAGACACGAGGTAGATGTTAAAAGACAGAGCAGAAGGAAGTAGCTGTCATAACAGAGGCTCTATCCTATGTGTGTGTGTGTGTATGGCAGATTTAACCTGTGCAGATTTTTACCTTGACCCAGGGCAGGTGTGGCTGCTTAAATCAGCCATCCCCCACACCACAACCACCATTCCTTCCAGGTGGCAGGCTCCACATTCGCTTCCATTTACTTTGAGGACAAAGTCTAACTATCATACTTCTGAAGTACTTTTATAGAGGTAAGCTTGCTGAAACTTGACACAAGTTAGACTAAAGTGAAATATCCCTTTTAAAGAATGCTTGCTATCAAGTAAGCAGGGTAGTTAGGTGCCAATTGGGTGCATCAATAACTGGACTGAACGGGAGCCTGTTCCCACATTAATATCCCACCAGGGCACTTCTTCTTATGCTTCAGTAATAGGGAGGTGTAGTGGTTATGTCATTGCTGTTTCCCGCACGGTCCACCCCTCTTGAAATGGCCATGTATTTCCAATGGACCCATTTCTAAATCGTCTCGTTTAAAACAAATAAACCATGAACATTGGCATGGTACCTTTCTGTGTGTATTCATCCACAATCTATAGCTCAACATGAAAAAAATTGCAATTAATCGTAAAGGTAGCAAAATAACAACGTTTATGTTTTCGTTCACTGAGGAACTACACTTGTCTCTGGCGCTGCTGACGGCGACAGCACTGAATGACAGGCGTTCTACTGGTAAGTGTAGTTATTTTTTAACGACAAATTAAAAACCTACCTTTACTACAACCAAAAATGCTTAAACAATAATAGTGATAGAAGGGAACTCATTTTGTGCAAAAATGGAAAGCTTGCCAATGTTCATGAGGCAGAATTGTTACAATAGCCGATAATCCATTTTCCTAATGATGAATCCCTATACGGGTGGACTGCGCGGGAAACTAAAGTGACGTCAGACTACACCTCCCTATAAAGTTTACTTCTTCCAACAATGACACCCACCTCCTCCTCCAATGACCAGCAGGGCAATAGTGACAGGGGCCAGTTCACAGGTTTCCCCTGCCTTGCGGAAGAATGTCTCCATGCAGTAGCCCGGAGCCGTGCTTCCCTCTGGACAGAAAGCATCACTCGGACACTGGATGGGGTTCACGTCTGGACTCTAGAGAAAAGGATATCATCCCCTGTTGTCAAACAGAAAATCCCTCAAAAGGGTACATGGAGCTACTATCTGCAAGGGAAGCATTCTGATTCCACCCCAGACAAATTTCCCCAGGAGGGAATGCGTCACTCACAGGACAGTAGTGGTTCTCGGGGCAGACGTCGCAGTCCTCCTGGCCCCAGTGGATCTGGAAGGAGCCACTGCCACATATTTGACACATACTCTGCTGGGGAGCCTTGAACATTCCTGTTCAAACAAACAAACAAACGTCGTTGGTATGGATGTATCTTGCATCCTATACTCTCTATCATTGTACACTATAGTATTCACAAAGAAATTGTATGTTGAAAGGGATGCCAACAGTATCAAGACTACTCAAATAGTAAGCTTCTAAGGCCCATTAGCTTTAGTTAAAGGAACACTCCAAAATGATGGGAAATGTGCTTACCGCCTTCTCCAGAGTCAGACAAGAAGATGGATACCAATTTTCTCTCTGTGCATTCAGACCGTCCGCAAGCTAGCCTATGTTAGCACAAATTAATGGAAGGGGATGTGAAGTGGCTAATCTATCTTAAAACTCTGGGAGATGTGTTTTGGGCCAACACCTAGGCTAGCCACTATGCATCTGCTTCCATTCATTTGTACTAAGCTAAGCTAGCTTGTAGCCGGATAACTTTCTACTGTACGCACAGAGAGGAAATTGGTATTTGTCTGACTGGAGAAGATGGTGAGGGCATTTCCCATAATGTTGGCATGTTGCTTTAAGAACATGTCAGTTACCTGGTCGGCATGGTGTGCACTCTCTGGCAGCAACCTGGAGAGACTCTGTGCCCCCTGGACAGGCCTGGCACTGGGCACAGCTAGTGGTGCTGGTAAAAGGGAAAGCTACTTGTTTAGGGACCAGTATAAGACCTGTAGAACTTGTAGATAACTTAATTTGAATCGGAGGAATATCCTATCCTATCCTATTATATCCTAACTTCAAAATGGCCAATGAGTTTCATTCATTCAAAGCACACAATTCCCTGGAATCATTAGTCGAATCGATTCTCATTTCAAAACAAACCACTCCGAGGTTCACTTGGAAGTGACCTGAGAACAGGTCTTTCAGGCAAACAAAGGAGTGGTTGTTTTGGTGCACGTTGCATATTCATTCTCACCTCCTTGACAAACTAACCAATCTAACACTCTAGAGTTAAAGGGGTACTTTGCCAAAAAAATCTATACTGATTTATTTTTCACATAATCCCTATAACACGAGGTATTGCACATTTTTCATTTACATCATTTCATGGAACTGTAATTGACACAACAAAGGATTCAATGTCCCCAATGACGTCACTGGTGGTCATATTTCAAACTGATTTATTACCAATAACTGTCAAACTAAATTAATGTATGCAAAACTGTTTAGTGTGTGGATGAATGGATGAATCGTTTATTTTTTAACAATATAAAATAATCAAATAACAATGAATAAATGCAAAGAATTGGCTGTGATTCTTTTAATAGGAATAGGAAGAAGCAAGATGCTTATCAGGTCCTACCCCTTAATACAATAAACCCTTAACAATATACAGTATATAAAAGATATATGAACCACTTAGTCTGCACTAAAATAACTTTTCAGCAGGGGTAACTCAAAATAACTTTCATAAACAAGGGTTTAAGAGAGTGGTGTTATAATGATTTTGAGGAAGACTGATTCTCCATGTTTGAGGGTGTGTGTCTAAGTTTGTGTACATGAGTGTGCACGTGTTTGCACATCTGTATGCTGGTGTGAGAGAGCAAGAGCATGTATATATGTGTGCGGGCCAGCATGCATGTGTGTGTGTGTGTGTGTGTGTGTGTGTGTGTGTGTGTGTGTGTGTGTGTGTGTGTGTGTGTGTGTGTGTGTGTGTGTGTGTGTGTGTGCGCGTGCGTGCGTGTGTGGTTGTAAACAGAACCATGAGATAGGAGCATGTGATGTTAGATCTTTACACAAGCAACAGGGCAATCGGAGGCAGGATTATGAAAGTTCTTACACACAGTAAGCTACATAGATCCCAGTACAAACAACAACAGAGAGGGCTGCCAGGCTGCTCAGGGCAACTTACTTGCAGAAGCTTCCCTGTGGACATGGATTGCATGACGTGGCATTCTGCTTCGATGAAAAGAACCCTGGAAATGGGAGACACAATTCAACTCAACACTTTCGGTCTATATTAGTAACACTTGTGAGAACAGAGTGGACACTTAAAAGTGTGTTGCACATAAAAGAACATTTTATGAACAAAATATTTGTATTGTTAATATAAACAACACCATAATAATGTAATCCCAAATGCATAAGATGGACATTCTTGACAGGGTTGTCGGCCAGTCCTTTGTGCCAACCGTGGGCATGGAGTGCTGCCAATAGTTGAACTAACGGCTGAACAACTTGAAAACTGCCTGACTCTTGATTACTAAACACTGCACGGACTCTGGCGCAGTGTGCTGCTACTATGTATACTACTATTATTTATAGAATATACTGCCATTCTACTATTATCATTATGTTCTACTCTTATCATTATTACTATTTCTGTGATTATCATGTACCTAACATGTACCTCCCCTCTCCCATGCTGCTATGACACCTGAATTTCCCCAAGGGGATTAATAAAGGAACACTTGACTTGACCTGATACCCATCTACTAGTAACTAGGTAATCAGGTCAAGTCAAGTGTTCCTTTATATAATATAATTAATTCAATAAACTATCCAACCTATCGATACAGTATATATAATTTCCTCAGCCTGTGGGTATGAAAAGGAAAAACGATGCAGTGCTATCTATTATGATATATTTTCCGTTTACAAGATGGCCACTGAATGAACATACCTGGGGAGCAACTTCTGCAGGTGTCTGCACCAGTGCTGTTGCCGAAGGACCCAGGAAGGCAGGACTGACACGCGGAGCTACCGGTGAAACTGGAAGTGGTAGATAGAAGACACATTTTCTAAGGTCTGTCTACAATTGCCCTACACTGTAATCATAATAATCTTAAATACCCACCTATAGTCTACCCATATACTCTGTTTGATAGAATGTACAACACTGCTGTATATACCGCATATACTCTGTATGATAGCATGTACAACACTGCTGTATATACCGCATTATATTAATATTTACCATATATATATATGGTAAATATTAATATAATGCGGTATATACAGCAGTGTTGAACATGCTATCATACAGAGTATATGCGGTATATACAGCAGTGTTGTACATACACATATATATATATATATATATATATATATATATATATATATATATATATATATATATATATATATATATATATATATATATATATATATCCATATCTGTAGATACTATATCTGTACATATCCCTTACCTACTCTTACTAGTTACACTGCTGGTCAGTATGACTAGGACCATACGGTCTTTATACCTGTATCACTGTACGTATTGGTATTACAACTCTGTACATACATCCAATTAGCACTACATCCACTAGTACTAATTAGTATATTTTATACCCAGTTTAATCACCTGTACATTGTATATTACTACTGTACTTTACTGTTACATTTGCACTCTGGTTGGATGCCAAACTTCTTTTCATTGTACTGCTGTATAATGACAATACATTTTAATCTAATCTAGACAGGATATGGTGTTTATATGCATCTACTGTACGTTCCAATCAACAGTATCCCTGTATACATGAGTTAATGGAAATATTATGATGGAAATTCATTGTACACACATCGCAAAACACACCGGTAAATGAGCTCAGGTGTTTACATGCCTCATGTCTCTCAGTTAATATCAGCATTATCCCAGCAATCATACAGTAGTATGGTTTCTCAGTCGTGAATGGAAATGCAGTGTATTCCGGCAGTTCTAAATGGGATATGAAGTTCACACGCCAGTTAAGGGATGGAATACTCAAATAACATTTGAGATGATCAACGCAATATGGAAGGTGAGAGAAATCCTTTTTGTAACGTTTTGCAAACGTTAAAAGCATTACGGCAGAATGGGTGCTTGCTCGACATGAGCTCACTTGTTGTAGAAGCCCTGGTTGCAGGGCAAACAACGTTGCTGTCCGGCCAGAGGTTGGTAGGACCCTATGGAGCACGGGAGGCAGGCCCCGGGGAACAGACACTGCCCCGAGACGGGGCAGCAGGAGCACAGCAGGGTTTCTGAGGAGGACCAGAAGAAGATCATGAAATACTACTTCTCTTTTTGCCTTCATAATACATATATAATACATATACATATATAATCTGCAGATCTAATCTATTATCTATAATATTAATCATGTTTGTAATGTAGCCCAAGATAATAACATAAATCAAACTGCTCTTATTTGATATAATTTCTTCATTTTACCCTCTGAAATAGCTTCTACTTGAACGTCCATTCTTACATTATTACAATGAGCAATGTCCTAATACTACCAGTCGTTAAAGATGAGAAAATTGTTACCATTAACATGCAATAAGCTACAACCTATAATTAAGTAGGACACAACTGTGTCTACTTAACATTCCACGGGGGTCAAACGTTCTCCTGGTTAAAAAAAGATTTATCCTAAAAATAGTTACTCCTAGATGTGGAGTAACAACAATGGCAACTACTACTACTACTACTGCATTATATCGCTAGATATAGATAACATTAGAGTGACGTGAAATAATTATCAAGTATAATAAGTGAGTCAAAGGAGCTGCTGCACGTCAAATAGAGCAGAGCATGTGTGTAACATTGTAACACACTAGCCTACTGCCCAGTCCCAGCCACAATATCTGCCACTTTAGTCGATTATCAGTCGGTTTGGTCTTGTCAACCAAGAGGTTGTTAGTCTATTAGCCGTCTTTAATATAAAGTTAAGTCTTATTCCTGAAAAACAATGAGCAGATGGTGAGCACTAGAATTAAAGGGGTCTTTCTGCATGATTGCATGTGGGGAAACAAAATGTGTTGATTATAAATGAACTACTTGATTAGTCGACAAAGTCCTATAACTTTCGACTCTCTGTAGTTGTGGATGGCTATCTGGACCTTGACAACCTAGGATGGCTTAGAGTAGAAGACAGAGTACAGCAACTTGCAATGGGCCTGGTCTACAAGATACACTACACGACTAAGATACCATGTACATGTCAAAATACTTCCCAAAGGTCAGTGAATACCACGACCACAACACCAGAGGGAGCTCCACAAATCATGTTAAACCCAGATTCGGCTCAAACAAGGGACTAAACACGTTTCGCAATTATGCCACATCAATGTGGAACGCCCTACCCAAAGCTGTAAAGGAATGTGAATCACTACCCACTTTCAAAACCACTCTCAAAGAACACCTACGGGAGACTGCAATTCGAAACTGGCCCCTGTAAATGTCCTAACCCAACCCCCTCCAATGTACAGTAAATGACCTAACCCAAGAATACACGAGACCCTCCTCTTGGAACCAAGTATGGTTTCGTCGATATTCCAATGTACAGTTTTGCTTGTACAATTGTACAGTTTCCCCCACCCCGCCTACCCAACCCCCCCACCCACCCAACCACCTCCAATGTACAGTCCCCCCCCCCAACCTACCCAACCTCCTCCAATGTTAGACAGTTTCTATACGTCAAATGTATATACTCCCTTTTTTAGACTCTTTTTGTATCACAAACAGAAACAGTACTGTATTTGCAAATCTGGTATGTCATAAATGTATAGATGTAGCAGTATCTATGTCGTGTATGTCATGTTATGATTAATTGAAAATGGGGGACCCTGATGTAAACAAGACGAAAGTCTTTCTCTGGTCTGCATCCCCATTAACAATTGTGTGTATTGAGCTGTACTGTACTGTTTACTGTACCCATTCTGCAATCTGTTAATAAAGTTTACAATCAATCAATCAAACTCACCTATGTCATAAGCAGACCCTGCGCCACAGGGCTCGCAGGTGGAGGTATTGAGTGCGATGCAGCCAGGGGACATGGTGGTGGGGATTGTGGGAGTTACAGTCACATTCCCACTGACTGTGCCGTTCGCCACAGCGGGGGCGACTGTGGTCTGGCTCGCCACGATGCCTGGGACAGAAGGGCCAACATTTAACTTTGACAAATTACAGTTTGAGGACTGACGGGGGGAGGTGACCGTTTCAAATCGGGAACAGTGGTGTTCAGTGTACTATACTCGGTGGATAATTGATTTGACCAGATAGTTATCAGAGATCACATGGCGGCTGACCCTGTAGCACAGGTCATGATCTTCTAGCACGAGGAGGTTCTGTTAGTCAGAAGTCAACAAACATGAATCACAAAAACAAGAATTTCCAGCAATTACAAAACACAAGGGATGGGTATAGTTTCCTGGCTCCACTTGATCTTGTGATACCTCATACCTTCCACCATAACATCATCTTGAATGACCATTTACTTAGGTATCAAAGTGCCTAACCTGACAGCAAGTTGGAGAAACATTCACAGGCACATCAGTTAAACAAAGTCCAAATTGTGTCTGTAATCATATTAGCCATGTGCTATCTGCTTTGCTGAATAAGTGACACCCTCTTCAAAAAATGCAATTAGAAAGCAGGTCATATGATTTCTCTGTTTGTCTCCAAGTGCTTTGGGCTGGCAACTTCTCCCTGAACCCAAAGCCACCATCCTCAATCATACTATCAGCTAATTACACTTTTGTTTTTTGTAAATCATAGGGTTGAGAAATCAAACCAATGACCATTCTCAAACTCACAGAAGGTATGGCAGTTTTAAAAACAAAACCGGCTCACCCATAATAGTCTGAAGCAAACCGTCTACAACGGACCCAGCAAACTAAACATGTTATGGGTTATGTGATTAAACTGTATTAATTCGTTTACGATACATTATACTTTCAAATGTCATCAGGCTCGATTCAAATTGAATCATTCTATTTAATATTGTAGCGCTTGAATCGTAAAGATGTGTCAACAATCAACATAACCTACATAGCCCAACGTGTATTTATTACCGACATTTTTTTGTTTAGTGCATTTTCACAGTAATGCAATTTCACCGGCTTCTTTTTTAAACCAGACAGTATACCTTCGGGGCTTACCTATAAGACAGGCGGCAGTAAGCGCAGGCAAAATTCCCCAACAGTCCATGCTCCAGCTGTTATAAATAAGTACTAATATCACCAAACTAACTTATATAATTTCATCCATGACAACTTGTCAAGTTGTCTTTGATTTTAGAGAAGTCGTCTGAGGATCATAGCTTGCTCCGGGTCCAGTCTTCTCTCACCAGTGTCATATGACAAAATACAAATCATGTGATTTTACTTATTGCAGAGCAGTGAGCTGAATGGGCTGGACCGACGACGACTTACTCATTTGTTTACGTGACACAACCTGTGGGGGGAGCTGGTGTTCGCAGTAATATGGCAAGCAGTTTTCTTTTCCAATAAAAGTTATGCAAAAGTAAAAATAGAATTAAATACATGTGACTGAATATACCTTTGACTATATTCCTATACAGACAAACGGCACAACATATCTTATATGTGTAAACATGTCACATTCCAATTAGATATGATTAAAGACCTATAAAATGGTAATAAATCACAACAATACATCTATATATTTATTTTTATTCAACTGAATGATTCATATTAAAAATGTACGGTTTAGCAACACTATTTTCTCAAACACACATACACATGACATTATGAACTTTCTAAACACAATATCTGGTATAGAGGAGGATAGTCTGATTGATTGAATTGATTGAAAACTTTATTAACAGATTGCAGAATGGGTACAGTACAGTACAGCTCAATACATACAATTGTTAAGGGGATGCAGACCAGAGAAAGACTTTCGTCTTGTTTACATCAGGGTCCCCCATTTTCAATTCATCGTAACATATATGACATACATGACATACAGATAGACAGTACTGCTACATCTATACATTTATGACATACCAGATTTGGAATTACAGTACTGTTTGTGATACAAAAAGAGTCCAGAAAAAAAGAGTATATACATTTGACGTAGAAACTGTACATTGGATTGGGTAGGTGGGGGTGGGGGGGGGACTGTACATTGGAGGTGGTTGGGTGGGGGGGGGGGGGGGGGGGTTGGGTAGGAGTGGGGGGGGGGGGGGATTGGGTAGGAGGGGTGGGGGGGGGGACTGTACAACTGTACAAACAAAACTGTACATTGGATTATTGACAAGACCATACTTGGTAATTTACTGTACATTGGAGGGGGTTGTGTTCGGACATTTACAGGGGCCAGTTTCGAGTTGCAGTCTCCCTTAGGTGTTTTTTGAGAGTGTTTTTGAAAGTGGGTAGTGATTCACATTCCTTTACAGCTTTGGGTAGGGCGTTCCACATTGATGTGGCATAATTGCGAAACGTGTTTAGTCCCTTGTTTGAGCCGAATCTGGGTTTAACATGATTTGTGGAGCTCCCTCTGGTGTTGTGATCGTGGTATTCACTGACCTTTCGGAAGTATTTTGACATGTACATGGGTACCTTGGTCGTGTAGTGTATCTTGTAGACCAGGCCCATTGCAAGTTGCTGTACTCTGTCGTCTACTCTAAGCCATCTTAGGTTGTCAAAGTGGGCAGGGGTGAGGTGGGTTCTAGGAGTAAGGTCAAGCAGTAGTCTGACCAGTTTGTTTTGAGATGTTTGTAATTTTGTTTTTAGCGCCTTTGAGGTGCTTTGGTACCATATACATCTATACATTTCTAAGTTATTCTCTGAGCAACAGAGACGCCAAGCATCGCTCCAATTCTCCCCATGTGTCTTGCGGCTGCTCCTCCAGGGTTTTCTGGTAACACACAGGTAGAATTTTCTGAAAAGAGTTTTAAAGAGTGTTAAATCTGACATTACAAAAAATCTATCAAAATCTATGTTGTTGCTAATCATTGACACATGCCTAGCCTGTAATAATCCCCCCCAGAAAAATGTACTTTGCATTTGATATATTGAAAATATTTTACTTTTTGTGTGTTTTTTTTAACAATAATTTGTGATGCCATCACACAAACTGGCATTTAAAGGGTACATTCAAAAATGTATTGAATATGTGTTTTCTTTTATTTTTTACAATAATTTGTGATGCCCATCACAAACACTGGCATTTAAAGGGTAAACATTCAAAAATGCCTGCACCAGAATGCAGGAAATTAAGTTTTTGTAACAAAATAATTGTGTGTGTGTGTGTGTGTGTGTGTGTGTGTGTGTGTGTGTGTGTGTGTGTGTGTGTGTGTGTGTGTGTGTGTGTGTGTGTGTGTGTGTGTGTGTGTGTGTGTGTGTGTGTGTGTGTGTGTGTGTGTGTGTGTGTGTGTGAGAGAATGAAGGACAATTGCTTGCTGTGTGAGAGAGAGAGAGATAGAGAGAGAATTAAGTACATTTGCTGAAATACAGTTGTTCTTAATTTTCTCACTTGCTATGTGAGAATGTTAGTTATTATGTTCTCAATGCCCCTTGCATTGTATGAGTTGTGTGGAAGAGTTTGCTAGTTCTAAATAATGCTATCCCTTTGTACATTGTGGCTGTGTCTGACAAAAGTTAACAATAAATAATGGTATTAGGAATACATTTGCCTCCTGCATGAACTGTGCATAGCTGAATACTGTATTTTAACACCAGTCATATGGTGGTACTTGGAAAGCCAGCTACGTTCTCAGGTGGTACTTGGTGTAAAAAGTTTGAGAACCACTGGGTTAAGGTTAGTTTGTCTTAGAGCATGGCGATAGAACGCCAGGTAGTTTGCAGGCTGTTTGACGTGGAAATGGGCAAAGACACAGCTCGTCACGCGATTGGGCAAACGCGTCAGTGGCCAATCAGAGAGCGTCAGTCAGTGCCAATCAGAGAGCGTCTGCCAGAAATGCGGCTAGGTTTAGAAATCACGCCACGCTGCCCCCATTACTTCCTAATTCTGCTGTACAGGCACAACGTCCAATCTCCACCCACCAGCTTTCCCACCCCTAACACTGCCAATTGTGTTAGTATGAACGACCAGCCAAGCTGGTAGCAACGCCAAGAGCTGGGCTCGAACCCAGCATCCCCTGCGTTAGTGGCGAGCGCCTTGCCCACTGCACCACTTAGCCGCCCCCATTCCAACAGTTTTGAGATGTAAGAGGGAAGTTTACAAATAAACAAATATTGTACCAATGACGGTTACGCCTTTCAACCAGCGAAGGCCATCCACACTTTTCATAAAGGACACAGTGGTGGATATCATATCTGTCACCAGTAATAAATCTGAGGGCAGAATGATGGACGAGTCCAGCGGTTTAAGAGTTGAAGCCGCAGCATGCCTATAAATCACATCACCATAGATGAAAAAAACGGCTTCAACAATCCTCTTTCTACTAATCACGGCAAAGCTATGGATCTATTTCTGTACAGGAAGCCAATTTTCTGTCGCAGCTTGGAAGCAAGAATATCCACATGGAACTTAAATGAAAATCAAGCCACAAACCAAGATATTTATACTCTGTGACTCTCTCAATGTTAGAACCGCTTACAGTAGATATATGTACTTCATCATAATCAACATTTCTGGCCCTGGAGAACGGCATACATTTAGTTTTACTACAGTAGCATTGAGGACTAATTTAAGATTGATAAAAGCTTCCTGAACATTAAAAGAAAGCAAGTTATCAGTGGCCAACTGAACAGTGTCAGCAATACAGTACACAATAGTATCGTATGTATATCGCATACAAATGGGCATGAGTCATTAAAATAAGAAACAATATTAATATAGATGGTAAAAAGGACAGGACCCAGCACTGAACCTTGCGGCACATCATTAGTTATGGACAAGAATTCCGATTGAGCAGGGCCCGATTTCACACAGACGTCTAGAAGATGGATAATCCTGAAACCAATTACATGCACCCCTATCCATGCCAATACTAGATCACCTTTTTAAAAGCAGGTTATCAACTGTATCAAAGGTTTTTGACAGATCTATAAAGGGAGCAGCAGTGTTTCCTATTATCTACAGCTGAAATGATGTCACAGGCTGTGGTACACCTTCACAAGTAACCACTGCACTCAGGGCACCAAAAACAGGCAACACCTGTGTGTTACGATGACTTGTGAAAATGAAGAAGACAGACGGAATAAAGAACAAGCTTATGACACACTTACCTATAGAACCCTTGTTTCTGAGTCATCAGTTAGGTACAGTATATTCCATACTCACTTTTTGCTGTTGGCAACTTTTGAGGTGCTGTTTAGTGATTTCTTGGGCTACTTCAGCCTTGTTCCTGTCATCCTGCCTCAGCCTCCGTCTCTCCTGCTGTTTCTCCTCCAGCTGCTTCTGTAGAGCCAACACCCTCTCATCCACAGTTACCATCTGCTGCCGCACAGCCAGCCTGGTTCTCTCATCCTCTTTCCTGCCACACACCCAAGTTTCAAGTTCAAGTTTGCTTTTATTTGTCATGTATAAAGTACATGTACATTACAGTGAAATGCTTGGTTCTGTATGAGCCCCTGAGAATGTGCTTCATACAGTAAAAAAAAAAAGTAAGTAAAAGGGGAATGAAGTCCCAACACTATACAAACTAAAGTAAAAACCAAAGTACAATGAAGTAAAAATGCAGACAACGAGGTACAAAAAAGCAAACTTAAAAAAAAGATATGCTAAATGCAGAAATGAGGTATGGATGTAGTGCAAATCTCTGTAATAAATAGATCAAATATGGTGTAGTGTTAAAGTGAGAGTTAAGGTGAGTAGAGTGTTTGTTTAAAGTGAGTGTGTGTGCAATGAGTGTAGATGCATTTCACTGTATGCTTGTATGCCGTGACAAATAAAACTCTTGACTCTTGACTTGGATGGGTTGATGTTACATAGTCATTGAGCATCCTGATGGCCTGGGGATAAAAGCTCCTTCTGAGTCTTTCTGTACTGGCCATGAGACTCCGGTAGCACTTGTCTGACTGCAGCAGTGCAAAGAGTCAGTTGTTTGGGTGACTAGTATTTTTTTTTTTATTATTATTATCTTTTCCCCCCTCCTTTTTCCATTTTTCTCCCATCCCAATGTTAGTCGTTATGCCAATTCCCAATCCCCTTCCTGGTCGTTGCGCACTCTACCCCCTACCGTCGGTCTGGGAGGGCGGAGACTATCACATGCTTCCTCCGACACATGTGTAGCCAGCCCACCGCTTCTTTTCACCTGGCAGCGCAGACTCTCACTGGGGGAGTGTAATGTGTGGAATGATCACACTATCTTCCAGATCCTTCCCTCGTTGTGCAGGCGCCCCGACCGAACTGTAGGAGTCGCTGTTTACAACGACCAGGACCCACCCCACTGGCTTTCCCACCCGCTGACACTGCCATTTGTGTCAGTATGGACGGTCGACCAAGCCGGAGGTACCGCAGCTGGATTCGATCCCACTGTCTTGCTTAGTCCGCTGCGCTACCCGGCCGCCCGCGGGGGTGACTAGAGTCTTTGACTATTCTTAGCCTTGGCCCTGCAACACTTGTAAATGTCCTGGAGATTGGGAAGCCCACTTCCAATTGTGCGTTCGCCTGATCGGGCCACCCTCTGCAGTTACCAGTTAGGATGCATGAAAGGGGGGGGGGGTCGTTTCTGATTAATTGATTGTCAATAACGGCATTCGTTATTACAACATACGCTGATCAGGGTGATGGCTATGAAAACAAGGCACAATCAAGCTGAAATTGACGTTAAATTTCTCTTAGCTGTGGCCGGTGGGATTCCAAAAAGAATATTCCAATTATTTGATTGTCATCTGGTAGATCGTATGTCCATTTGGCCCACGACATAACCCACCACAGCATAATGAATCTGGGGTCCAGAAAACGATTCAATGCGATCGGGTGAAGCCCTAGGTTCAGGTTAGCGCCTGGAGTGTTTAGCGTGTGGCACAGCCCAATACACAAGGTTTCAAATGGTGCTCGATACCGCCGCCTGGTAGGATGCGGCCAGTATTGCACTTTAGCGATCTCAGACTCAGCCCCATGATAACACCAGGCTCCCTGGATGGATAATGAATGGAAATATCGAATAAAAGAAATAACGAGCAAATAACGAGTATACTCGTTGTTGGCGTTCAATGATTGGTGGCCAATAACGAGTTTAATCGTTGTTGGCAGTGAATGAGTTAAGGATCTTCTGACTCACTTTAAACTTCCTTAAGCGCCTAAGAAAGTAGAGGCGCTGCCGTGTCTTCTTGTCAATGTGGTCCATGTAAAGTCCTCTGATATGTGGACTCCGAGGTACTTGAAACTGTTCACTCTCTCGACCGGTGCCCCATAGATGCTGAGACCTCCTAAAATCCATAATGATTTCTTTGGTTTAGCTGACGTTCAGGAAGAGGCTGTTCTCCTGGCACCACAGTGCCAGGTTATCTACCTCTCCCAGGTAGGCCCTCTCGTCGTGCAGAGATCAGGCCCACCACAGCTGTGTCGTCAGCAAACGTAATGATTGTGTTCAGGGCTCAAAATTGCGACCGAAATTGTATCTGTGCCACCTCAAAATATAATTGGGAGCATTCGTGCAAGTGAAAATAATTGTTCTGGTGCGAATTTTACTCAGGGTATTGTTTAAGCCAGTGGACAATATTTTCACGGACAGATGGCGGCGAACCTACGTAAATACAAATACGCCGGACCGGCCTCCAGTAGGCCCGACAAAGCCTCGACTTCCAGTCCCATTTCCAAGCCGCCGCTAACCACATCGCCATGGATGCCCGGCGTGGACACTGCAGCCTTCGAAGGCGGAGATTCTCCTCGCGCTAAAATCAGACTTCGCAGCGATAATAAAATCAGAATTGAAAGGTGCACTTTCCAAAGAGTTCAACCTTATCAGAAACGATCTGAAAGAGATGAAAGCGGAAATGCGAAGTTGTATTACGACACTCCACGAGGAGGTGGACAAAATGGGGGTCTCAATCAAGGACATGGAAGACGGTCTTTCGACGTGGTCAGACGAGGTGGTAACGTTACAAACCACAGTCAAAGACTTAAAGACAGAGGTGGCCGGTCTCAGGGGAAAGTGTGAGGACATGGAAGGAAGAATGAGGAGGTGTAACGTAAGGATACTAGGAGTAGCTGAGACGGATGGCTCAAGCTCCACAGCGGCGGTCTCAAAACTACTGACAGACGTGCTACAAATGGATGAGGTGCTGGTCGACCGCTCGCACAGAACACTGGGGCCGAAGAGGACAGACGGGAAGCCACGCGCCATTGTGGCTAAGCTTCACTACTACCAAGACTGTGTCGAGGTGCTGAACCGGGCGCGTGCCCAGGCTCCATTACAGATCAACGGAGTGACTATTGCAATCTTCCCGGACTATGCCATGAACGTCGCCAAAGCCAGAGCTGCGTTTACGGAGGTGAGGAAGTTACTACGCGGCCGAGAGGACACCCGGTACGGCATTCTTTTTCCAGCCCGATTTCGCATCATGTACAAGGGAGAAGATAGAGTTCATCGATGCAAGTGAAGCGATGGGCTACGTCAGAAAGAACACTGTGCATGCAGCAACGGGAGAGGTCGGGTAGGCTACCTTTGGTAGACACAATGCTAGCATTCTTAAAAAAATAAAAAAATAGGGGAGCTCCAGTAGCTCACCGCATATCTCGGCGCTATTTCTGCGTCGGGGAAAACCGTGCTCGTCACGGATCTGGGGGACACGAGTTCGATTCCCGGACCCGCCGTCATTTCTCAGAATGTCTTCCCCTGCTCTACATCCCATTTCAACCTGTTTCTGTTGGTCATACTTGACCAGAAAAGCGATAAACGCTAAAAAATAAAGTTTAAAAAAAAAAAAAAAAAAAAAAAAAGGATTCTCGAGATAGTTTTCTCTGCACATCACTATAATCTTTTTCGATCAGAAAGGGGAGATACTCGGATATTTATATGTTATATCTGTACCGTACAGATGTTGTGAATGATGTGTCATCTTGTCCTCAACGGGTTACTACTTGCTAAAAGGTCACTGTAAAATCTGCTATTTAACAATCTAGTGTAACGAGCCACCTACTCAGCTTCAAGAATTTACCACTGGTTATTATTAAGCTATATAATTCACTCAACATCCAGCGGATCTCTGATCCTATACTAACAGCCACTTATGATGTACAGGTGATGTGAACAGTGTATCATTTAGGCTCCAATAGGACAATATGTATACACATACAGACATATAAACATGTACACACAGGGCGGCTACGTGGCATAGTGGGCAAGGCGCTCGCCACGAATGCAGAGACGCTGGGCTCGCCTGTTCGAGCCCTGCAGCGCTCCACATTGCTTTCAGTTTAGCTGGTCGTTCATACTAATACACATTGGCCGTATTAGGGGGTGGGAAACTGATGGGTGGGGATCGGGCGTTGTGGACAGCGACTCCTACAGGTCGGTTGGTGCGCCTGCGCAGTAGAATCAGGAAGTGTCGGGGGCAGCGTGAGCCTCCCACGCGTTACTCCTCGCCACTGAGAGATCGAGCTGCGCAGGTGAAAAGATGCGACTGCTGTTACCTCCAGTACCGGAGGGGACTTGTGCTATGTATGACTTAGTCCACATTGCAGCCGGCTTGTGGGAGGCAAGAAACAGCGTTCGTGACAGGGGAGGGTTGAATTGGATGATACGAAATTGGGATGGGAGAAAATATAGAAAATGGGAGAAAAAGTGGATAAAAAAATAAATAAACATGTACACACACTTGTGCTATGTATGACTTAGTCCACATTGCAGCCGGCTTGTGGGAGGCAAGAAACAGCTTTCGTGACAGGGGAGGGTTGAATTGGATGATACGAAATTGGGATGGGAGAAAATATAGAAAATGGGAGAAAAAGTGGATAAAAGAATAAATAAACATGTACACACACGCTCACACCTACGCTGACGCACGCTCGCACACCTAATGGATACACTATCTAGACATATCACACACACGTAGGCGCATATTACGCGCATGCACACACACATATACAATTAAGCATTACATCACACGCAGGAGTGGTTTGTGACCAATAAACCATGCCTAGGGGTGGTCGTTAGGCCCGAGGCGCAGCCGAGGGTCGTTAGACCCCCCTAGGCATGGTTTATTGGTCACAAATCACGACTGCACGTGGTGTAAAGCTTTTATACAACTGCCAGATTCATCCAACCTTATTTCTATACAATAAACACACATTAATCGAAGATTTATTGAAAAAACCATCCGCCAGAAAAAGTAGTTCCCACAACTACAAAAAAGACAAGTTGCCTCCATGTGGAAGCAGCTTGAAGTGCATCCAACCAAACTAACACATCCAACTGTGTATTATTGGAATGATTGAGAGAAGTTGCCTCATGTGGAAGCAGCTTGAAGTGCATCCAACCAACTAACACATCCAACTGTGTATTATTGGAATGATTGATTGAAAATTTTATTACCAGATGCAGAATGGGTACAATACAGTACGGCTCAATACACACAATTGTTAAGGGAATGCAGACCTACTTTCCATAGAACTTCATTCTTAGATGCTTCTATATAAAGTAGGTAAAACAAATTAAAAGGTTTTCTTTGCCCTATAGGAAAAAAAACGTTTTCTTCGCCCTATTTTTTTATTTATTTCTTTTAGCCTAAACTTAACCAGTTGGAAACCAGGGGTACAGTAATAAAATTAGCAATCAACCAATCAATCAATTCAATAGACCATGCTCACTTAAAACAGCGCTGCTTCTCTCTCAGTCTGACTCCCCCGCTGTTGCAGACAGGAGTGTGTGTGTGTGTGTGTGTGTGCGTGTGTGTGCGTGTGTGTGTGTGTGTGTGTGTGTGTGTGTGTGTGTGTGTGTGTGTGTTTGTGGGTACGCCAGCGTCGGACAGTGTGAGAGTGAACGCTGCAGTCAGTGGGAAGGAAGTAGAAATTTAAATCAATCAATTAATCTATCAATCAATCCGCGATTTTTCTTTTGTTCTAGATTGACTCAAGACCCATCAATTACATCATCCAACATTGTTTAAAGGACTAACACATTCCCCTTGACAGAATCGCTTCATATTTAGTCGTTATGGTGCTTTCAACATAACCATTTGTTGTCCGCGATGTTGTTTTCTCCCGGAGTGAGCCGGGGAGGGTTATGTGATTCGGTTGTGGGCGGGTCCTGAGCCCAGGACCGTGGATTGTTGCCAATAAAGACGTGTGAATGGCCAATCAGAATCGAGAAATTTGCATGCCGTTGTATAAACACATTTACACACTACACAGACACATGGGCATAGACCCACACACTCACACCTCCACACTCATACACTTACACCCCGGCTGTGTCCGATACATCCACGCACACACACACATAGGTTCACGTGCACACAACTGCACAAACACTGAAGGGCACACGCCCAGACACACACCCATTTATAGACACATGGACACACGCACGTTCGCACACACACACACCCACACTCCCACGCCTCTTCCAATTTGTTCTAGATCACCCAACCAGGCACCCATTTCTGTGTTTAACGGGGCACGTTGGTTGGCCTTGTTTGGGAGTATGGTGTTCGGCCTTACTCCAGGGCCTGCTTAATGTGATGTTGTTAATGTTAATATATTACTGTTATGCTTACCGTTTACTGTTGCCACCTCTATTACCTTACCTGGTTGGGTGTATCTCACTGGGCAGCTGAAGATTTCATATAGTACCAAGATCTGAGTAAAACGTTTACCTTTACTTTTCTTTTCTTTCTCTTTATTATTTTCTTTTACCTAAGGGGCTCGACGAGGGCCTGAGCGGCTGGCTCTATAGAGAACCTCCAACACAAGCACTTTATGTGTGGATTAGTTTCTGAAGGGTATTTTGGGCACCTTGTTTTTTATAGGTGTCAGGGGGGGGGGGTTACCAGACTTGTACATTCAACATGCTTAATCGATCAGACGTCTGTTTTGCTTTTCACCTGCATTTGTGCTGAGCATGTATACTGTCAGAGGTTGTATCAAAAAATTCCACAATATTTGGGATCCTTTCCTAACTTTCTTTGAGGGTATGGAAGCGGATAATGTGACAAAGGCGATCTGACTGGCCTTCCTAGTCTCTCAGCTTGTTATTCTTTTATGTTCTTACTTTTCTTTTTTCTTACTTTTCTTTTTCTCTATCTACAGAATACGAATATGTCACTGCTGTCTGGTGATTTAAAAGCTAAAAGGAAAAACATTGATTAATAAATGCTTTAATGTATTTTAGAATGATTTTGTCTGGTATAGGGGTGGGGGGAGGGAGGGAGGAAGGGCCTTATTTTATTTTTCTTTTCTTTTGGCCCATGTGGGACCGCCTGTAAAAACTAAATCTTCAAATAAAAAAACCTTGTTCAAAAAAAAAGTTAGGTATCCGACGCACTTCCTGCGAGGACAGGAAGCCGTCATGAAATCGTTGTAGTCATATTAATTGTAGTCTTTTAGTCTTATTAACTAAAAGATTTTAACAAAATAAAAAGCAGCAGCACTATTGGATAACTGAGTCATGTTTGCTATGTATTTCTTTCTTTAGGGATAGGACATTTGTTTCACAGTTTTAGCATGATGTTTTATGGCTAGGTTAAACACAGGTTTTTGTTTTTAAGAGGGGGGGTTTGATTTGATTTGATTGAAGTTTATTTCAAATATGCAACACAACAAACAAACATCAAGTACAGATATAGCCTTAAGCCGTTCAAATAATAAATGTATACTTTTTTTTTAAATAATAATAATAAAAAAGAACCGATAAGAGTATCGATAAAGTACTGAACCGTTAAGCAGTATCGATAAGAGTAGTAGTATCGATAAAATCCTAACGATACCCATCCCTAATTACAGTACTGTTATATTGTTGTTTTTTTATCAATAAAAAATATATTACATATATATTGTTGGTGCTCCTTACATTTTGGTGGGTGCTCCTACATTTTTGCTGGTGCTCCCAACTTTTTGAAGTTGGGAGCACCAGTGCTACCAAGTAAAAATGTTAATTTCGAGCCCTAGTGTTGTTGTTGTGCTTTGCCATACAGTCATACGTGTGTAAAGTGAGTTGAGGAGGGGGCTCAGAACATAGCCCTGGGGGGCACCTGTGTTGAGTGATGGATGAGGAGGTGCAGTTACCTGCTCTCACCACTTGGGGTCTTCCTGTCAGGAAGTCCAAGACCGACCAAAACCAGCATCAATGTGTGAGTTTGTGTATGCATGTGTGTGAGTGTGAGTGTGAGTGTGAGTGTGAGTGTGTGTGTGTGTGTGTGTGTGTGTGTGTGTGTGTGTGTGTGTGTGTGTGTGTGTGTGTGTGTGTGTGTGTGTGTTCGTGTGCGTGCGTGCGCGTGTGTGTGTGTCAAATTCTCTCTGTCACAATGCCAGGTATTGCAAGACACTCCAGAGCTGGAGGCCAGAGGCAGGTTTTGTTGTCTGACCTGCATGCAGCAGCCTGGGCCAGGGCTTTCCTGTGGAGGTTGTTGATGTCCAGCTGTTCCAACAGGAGCAGCTCCTTGTTCTGTTTGTCCTCCACGATGCGCTCCCGTCGCTCTGACTGCTCCCGCTGCTTTGCCTTGTTCAGAATGGCCAGCCTCTCCTTCAGCTCAGCCAGAGACATCTCGCCCAACAAGTCGTGGCCTGCCGTCTTGAGACACAGGCAGAAATTAACATTGTGCTACTATGAATACAAACGAGTAAAAATACAAAAATATGTATTTTGCTTAACTTTGAGAGATGGGGTGTTAAAGGAGGAATTTGTGACTACTGTCTTTGTTTTGCTTTGTTTCCACCTCAGTCTGAAATGAATTGTCTGGACCTTTGATACAAGCACTTACAACAGGTGACAATTAAGACTGTAAAAAGAGTTTTTTTTTAATGTTATTTATTA
Organism: Notolepis coatsorum; assembly: GCF_963971535.1. Taxonomy (NCBI): domain Eukaryota; kingdom Metazoa; phylum Chordata; class Actinopteri; order Aulopiformes; family Paralepididae; genus Notolepis; species Notolepis coatsorum. Next base: position 38,979,654 of record NC_140167.1, read on the forward strand.
GCCTCCAGATAAAGGTAGCTAGTCTTCCTTGGGACCACTGGAGATATATGTATGGGATAAAGAGAGTTTTGGAAAGCGTATATTTAATCTACATTCTGGGTTGTAGCTTAAATATGAAATATCAGGGAGAAACTTTAAGGAAAATACTACTCTTCTTCTACTCACCTCTGTGTCATCCACAAACTTGTGTCTGATGAGCTGAACGGACTGCATGGCATGGATCTCACGGATTAGCTCGAACCTTCTACTGAGCTCTGCCTGCGCGTCCTCCAGGGCCTGGCGAAGCAGCTCTCGATTCTGCACCGAGACTTCTTTTACTGTAGCAAACATTTGCATGAAACATGAGAACGCAAAATGTTATGGGGAGCTCTCCGAACATTGTGAGCCAGGTGCCAGGTGAGGTGACGTACCTATACGCTGCTTGAACTCGTGCAGTTTCCGCTTAGCTGCCTTGGAGTTCTTGTGTCCTTCTGATACCTCCTGCACCAAGTCTCTCATTTCTTTCTCCTCTTGTAACCTCGTCTTGGCATATTGCTTCATCAACTCCGCCATCTTGGAGACACAATAGACCAACCATTAAAAACCATACTCAACAGTGTATTCACACACAAACCACCCATTCACTCACACATTCACACAATGATGGCGGAGGCGACCATGCAAGATGTCAACCTGCTCATCGAGAGCATTAGGGGTTAAGTGGCTTGCTCAAGGACACTTTGACACGCTGCCCAGGAATCTAACCGGGAACCTTGTGATTACCAGACGACTGCTCTACTTCCTTCGCCGCAAATGAAACCATACAAGAAGAGGAGAGAGGCATATTCTTTTAGTTTTAACCCTCCTGGTTTCCTCAAATTGAATTTACACTATTTATCCTTGGGGTCATTTTGACCCCAGCAGTTTAAACCTCCAGAAGATTATCATAATCAAAACTGTTACCCAAATGTATGTTTCAGGTGTAGAATATATATTATGTGGCTATCGAAAAATCTACATAAAATCACACTGATTGACATAACATTTTAAAGAAAGATCTTGGCTGTGAGTTTGTTACGCTCTCGTCTGCCCTGTCTTGTTTCTCTGTCATCAAAGCATATGACACAAGATATAATATGGAATGTCTTTAGAGACATGGTGGCTGGAAATATTGCCCTTCCAGTGTCAGCATTCCAAAGACTTGTGTAGTAACTTCCTAGCTTAATCTTCGTACTCTGCGCTGTGTTTTAACCTTATAAAGCTCTTTGAAGTACTACTTAGCTACAAATGCAGATAACCATGTATGTGATGGTTTTCTGCTCGTACACCTTCAGAGAACACGGCGCGGCGGTTGAAGAAATCGAGTTCTGAGCAGTTTGAAAAGGAATCCGTGTTTAATAAGAAGGATTTCAATCAATACAAATCAAAGATTTGAAAGAACAATTGCAATAAAACCTGATGGAAGACCTCACTATGCCGAGGTTCACCAGACTTTAGGCTAAATATTCAATATCTATGGACATGTCTCGTCTCGGCTTCTTCAGATGGTAGGTTTTCGCGGCCGTCTCTTCTGCTGCGTGTTTTCCTCAGTCTGTTGGAGAGAGAAAGGGTGTGTGTTCTTTGTCGCTTCCTGGGTCTCTGTTCGGGTCGGTTGTTGTGCCTCTACTAGCACGGAGTCTGCTAATATCAAATTTAGGCTCCGCCTCTAATGTTACGGCAAGCGGGCGTTTTCCAACCTCTCCTCGAGTGTTCCTATTGGAGGACACGTACTCTCAACTCTCATTGGCTAACTCCTGATCGTGACGTTTTACATCGAATTGTGTCACGATGTGGTTTCAAATGGTCTTTTCTTTTGATCTGTGATGGTTATCTGCTCTTTTGTTTTCAGCAGAGACAAACTGGCATCTCAAATGGCAGTTTCATTGTTGGAACAGATGGCCTAGGGCCCTGGGTTGTAAAATCACCCATGTTATTGACTTTCCCAGGAAGGATCAAACGAGACACTATCTCTCACTCAATAAGCGTCTGCTTGTTTCAACCCCCCTCCACAGAGATTTGAGGAAGCCCGAACCAACAGCTGCATTACTAAGTCAGAGGTGTCTCGTTTCTTGTACTTTAGGAGGGGGGGGGGAGAAAAGTGTATGTATTGTACCTCTGTGTTTTCGCCATTCTGTGCTTCATGATATACAGTACAATAACCACCAGTTTGGCTGGAATTCTACTACACTTGCTGTTGCTTCTCCTTTCAATTTGTACTCCTGCTAAAATGAGAAACCCAATGTAGGCTTGCAAGTGGGTCCCATCCAACTCCTTCCAACTGTCCCCATACACGTGCCTCCCCTCTAAATTCGTCATGTCAAGTATATCCTTCTCAACTAATAGTGTTATGAAGAACTTGAATGCTGACTTTATGTCTTGGACATGGCTGACAGTGTATCTGGTGGGGCCTGGAACCATTTTTATGATATTAGCAGCATTAAGCCTACCCTGTTGTTCAAGTGCCGGACCATGATAACTTTCCTTTTTGGAAAGTAACGTGTCTGCTTGTGGTTGAGAGACAACAGGAGCATCTGCACTAAGTCTCATTCTCATCAGAGGAGGATGCCTCATAATCAGGGTCTCAGACGCATTCTCTTCAATGTCACTTTCACCGTCAAAGAGCTGTGACAAAACTTCACTGGCAGAAAACATTTTCTTCAAGGTCATTTTCAATTTAGAGACGACATGAAGTGAAACCACACAGAGCACCAAGAGAAATGCTTTAGAAGACTATGCAAGCATTTACGTTTGCTCCTCCCCTATGTTGCGTAAACTGCCAATGTCCTTTCGGGAATCATATGTAAAAAAAATGAAAAAAGTAGTAGAACGCGCTCACCTCACTAGACTTGACACTGGGTGCTGTAACCTCTGATATCATACATAAAAATAGGGAAACAATGTCCAGGCACGCACTCCAGGTTTTTCCAAATTTATTGGCAGCCTGTAATCATGACGTTTCGGTGTGAACACACCTTCTTCAGAATGGCTTGCAACAGAATGGTTCACACCGAAACGTCATGATTACAGGCTGCCAATACATTTGGAAAAACCTGGAGTGCGTGCCTGGACATTGTTTCCCTATTTTTATGGGAATCATATGTCCCCATGTTGCTGGAAATGTCAGATCTCTCACTATGTGGGTATTATGCCCCCTCGGGCCCTCCCCTCCCCGTGTTGCAGGAACCATATGCCCCACCCCTGTAAAGTTCTGGGTTCTCGGGTCTGGTTGACCTGAGATCCCGGCTACCATCCTGTCACCTGTGACTTTCCTCTCCCTTGATTGTATTATTGGTTGTCACCTGGTATTGGCTGTCACTCTGTGGAACGTGTGGAATGTCTGGTATGTTGCCCTCAAATAACTCCTGTCTTCTCTGTTCCTCGTCGGCTCTTCACACAATCTCCAGAACCACTACGCAGCGGTACCAAGAGACAAGTGCTGCAGTAACTAGCATTCTATCCTTTTGTTCTCTGTTGATCAGTACTCCTATTTACCTAAACTGCTCTACGGTTGTTCCTAATAAAGAGGATACCCGAATTGTGAAGAACGAACCTACTCTCTGTCTCCTTATTGCCAACCACTATTGGAACTCTACACTCTTACCTGGTGCCATCGTAACACACCCCCAATTCACTGGAAATATCAGAGTTCTCGCAAAGTGGGTTATATGCACACACACCCTCCCCATTTCACAGGAAATATCAGAGTTCTCATGGATAGTTTCCCCTCCCCATGTGAACTATGAGTGGTTCTCTCACTGCAGGTATGGTATGTTAAATTAGGGCCCTAAAGCAGAGGGATTTATTTTAAGATTATAAATTTGCATGTAAAGTCACCTCAATATCATCCTAAACAATCAAAACAAATATGTGTAAAATGTTGAATTTCTTTTTATGTTTTATACAGTTAAAACAGCCTGGGGTCAAATTGACCCCAAGGAAAACTGATGCGTACAAAGTGTGTACAGGACATTCAAAACATATCGTCATGTTAATTTTATGTTTACCCATGTCAACCATTTATTTAGATACGTTAAACATTGAATGGGGTAAAATTGACCCCAAGGATAACAAGGGCAAGGGGGTTAAGACTGTTTATTTAGTAAGGCATAGCAGTTAAGGATACACACGTGAGTGAGGTTGGAGCCAAAAGGTGCTGCTGCTCTAATTTGAATTGCCCCATGACCGCTATTTTAATCACTTCCAGGGTCCTGTTGACCTTTGAAAACCATTGTCGCCAATGGCGACTGACACCCACCTCCTCTTTCTTCAGCTGGGCAGTCTTCTGGTTAAGTACCATTATGCGGGTACGGGCCGTAGCAGCCTCCTCATAGCTGATTTGTCCGTCAAGATGCTTGCACTCGACATGGGCCAGCTCCTCCTCGAGGTCCCGCTCACGCATCTCCCTCTGCCACTGCAGGAATGATGAGGGTTCACCCTCCCCCCCAATCAAGCGGTCCATTCTTTGGTAAACACACGCACAACAGATATGGACAAAGAGACAACCGGACAGAGACAATGTCAAGTATAGGAACTTCTCATCCAAAGCATGCACACGCGCACACACACACACGCACGCACGCACGCACGCACGCACGCACGCACGCACGCACGCACGCACGCACGCACGCACGCACGCACGCACGCACGCACGCACGCACGCACGCACGCACGCACGCACGCACGCACGCACGCACGCACGCACGCACGCACGCACGCACGCACACACACACACACACACACACACACACACACACACACACACACACACACACACACACACACACACACACACACACACACACACACACACACACACACACACACACACACACACACACACACACACACACACACACACATCAACACTCCACAAAAGATCCACTAATAAACAGTGACAGAAAAATATTCAAAATTTTAAGTATGGACAGCCACGTGAATACAAAAATACAATATTATATTTGCTCAAATAGCACATAGAATACTTGGGCACAGAAAGAGGGCTCATCCCGTGTCAGACCTCTGATGTTGAAATTCATATTCAGTACTTTTTACTTGCTAGGAGCCCTTTACCTGGCAGCACACCGGAATTGAGGAGTGATATTATCTAGTTATTTATATACAACAGTATATAGTTATAACAGTTTATACTTGTTATTATAACATTATCATATACCTTTGCTGCTCTTCTTCCACCTTGCGGTTATATAGCGCCCCCTCCCTCAAGATGGCTGTGTTGTTAAGCTTGATGGGCCAGTTGTTAGTCTGATGGGGTCATTCAAATGCACACCTCAGTGGATATTCACTAAAAAATATTACTGACACATTATTCAAAACAAAAAAACTCTGTCCACATGACGTGGTTTAAACCCCGCACAGAGTGACATATATACATGTAGTACAATGCCAAAGCAGTAGGTGGCGATGTAGTTCAAACATGAAGGCAATTGCAACCAATCAGAAGGGTTTAGAATTAATACTGGAAACTGAACTGAAGCCTGAACACAAACATCCCTCCTTGCTCACAGCCAAATTAGCTAAAAATGATACATTCACTGTGTGTTCTGCCTCATTTGTTGATGAAACAAAACCAACATCAACACAATTTACCACCAAGAGCGGAGTTTAGTTTCACAAAAAGATCGCCGATTTTGTTAGCTTACGTGCTAACGTAATAATAAAGTAACGTTAAAGATGAACTTCTAAAAGCAATGGAAATAGCTGTGTTACCTTGTGAGTGGCTGGAGCTCCAGAGGAGTGAACCGAATTGAACTTGAGTTTGGATTCGAGGCTGTCCTGAATCTGGGATATTAAATTCTGCAAAACATGATGATTCGGCAGAAATGTGATTCATAGGCATAAAATAGTGGCACTGTGCTTGAATGTTTAAAAAAAAATTAAGGATAGACATTATAAAACTAAATACCTCCATAGTACAATACACCAGAAGGTTATTTACTCAATATTCTTGTAATCCTCACAGGCCTAAATATAAAACAATCAAATTCACATTGGGCACAATCTATTGCAAAAAAACTGGATAAAATAATCCCCACCTTTGTGTGCTCGGACTTCTGCGGGTTTGCACATTTGAACTGTTTGATATTTGCCTCATGCCGGATTTGCTTGGGTGAAAAAACAATACAAATGTTATAACAATGGCATAAGAGAAGTGTGGGCAAATAATGATAAGAATTATGATTATCTGTAAGGTACATTGAATAAACCAAGCACACGTTAAAGCATAATAACTCATGACAAGGGGAACGTTGTACCTCAGCCTTTTCACGGTTAATTAGTTTGATCTCCTCCATGACCTGCACTGCTTTTGGAGGCATGTAAGTGCTGCTTGGCACCTAAAGATACAATACAAGCATGATAGAACACAATTACACAACACAATGATACAACACAATGCCTATCATAGTGGCTTGTTTGTCATGCATTCTCTTTCCTTAATCTGATCTCTGTGATAGCTGATAGGGTATGTTACACAGGGCAAAAAAAGCCTGCTGCAGTTGGTAAACACAGTGTGACAAAAGATGAAAAGATGGAGGGAAACTGACTGGTTGGTGTTTTTCCTGCTGTTGAATGGGCTCGGGTACAGGGAGCGAGCGAGGTTTAGGTTTGGTGAGAGAGAACTCCTGGGGTTGTGTGGTTTTGGCGGGAGCTCTCTTGACCCGACTCCCTCCAGACATTCCGGCAGCAAGCTGATCCATCAAAATCTCCATCTCAGGGCACCATCTAGTGGAGACAATAGGCAGGCTTGTGCTTTCAAGTTTCAAGTTTCTTTAATAGTTGTCATACAGAAGTACAGAATACTTTTATACAAAATGCTTCTTACTGTTGCGCTCCAGAGACTGTGCAAGACAAGATAAGTATGAAATAAAATAACATAGTAAAATTAGAAGTAAAAAAAATGAGGTCACAGTGTTCAGTTTAGACATATGTACAATGTTCGATGCAGAATAGACGTAGTTACCATACAATATACAATACTGTGCAGTGTACTAATATACAATACTATATAGTGCAAGGCAGAAATGGAGAAATGGGACGAGGTGCAATTTAGGTACAATTCACAGTAGGTGTACGAGTTCATATACTGTAAGGCAGTAAGATAATAGTCAAGGCATGTCACTATGTCCACTAGACACTGGCCAGTTGGTGAAAAGGTGTATTTCATGAAATGGAATGGATTCAATTTTGCCTGCCAATTAAATTCCTCAGCGGTCATCATCATCATCAAACCTTTATTTGTATAGGCAAGTTAGTTAAGAACAAGTTCTTATTTTCAATAACGGCCTATTTGGGGGTAAAAAGCCCCCTAGGGGAAAGGGGATGGGGGATAAAATAAAATAAATAAAACACAAAGGAACATTATTAAAAAGGCAGAACATACAGAGCAACAACTGAACAGAACAACAACTGACAGACAACAGAACAATAGTGGCAGCATGGTGTTAGCACACGAAGAAGCAGCTACATGACTCGAGTGCTCTAGGGAGTTTGTTAAAGTTTCCTTAAACAATCGAATTGAGCGGTCAGGTGGCGTAGCAGATTGCGCTCGTCACCAATGCAAGAGACTGCGGTCTCGACTCCCGGAGTCAGCATTGCCTTGGCTTGGGCTGATCGCTATACTAACTTGTTTGGCTGGATTAGGGGGAGGGAAGCCGTGGGTGGGAGGCTGGCGTTGTGGACAGCGACGTCTACAGGTCGGGTCTGGGCGCTTGCTCAGCGGAGGCAGGACGTGAGAAAGGCAGCGTGACCTCCCACGCGTTACACTTCACCAATGAGAGCCCTCGCTGCCAGGTGAGAAGAGAGCCACTGGCTGTCGCCGCACGTGTCGGAGGAAGCGTGCGGATACTTCAGGGTTCCCTTGTACCGACCAGTAGGAGAACATGCGCACAACAACCAGGTAATTGGCACAACGACTAAATTTGGACGGGGAGAAAACAGAAAAATCTGAGAAAGAGATACAAAAAAAAAAAATATCGAATTGAAATAAACGTTTCCATATTTAAGGTTTTTTGTAGTGTGTTCCAGCTATCAGCTGCCGCGTATAAAGGAGGAACGGCCTTGTGAGGAGTTGGCATGGGGGGCATTTACCAGGATATGTGTGGCTGATCGGGTATGGTAATTCGGGAGTGGACGAGGGTGGACTAGGCGAGTAAGGTAAGGGGGAGTACGGCCTAGAAGTGTTTTATATACAAAGGCCAGCCAGTGGATGTTGCGTCTAATTTCCAGGGAGGGCCAGTTTACTAGGGACAGGGAGTAGCTTGCAGTGGTGGATCCTGTAGGGGGCATTGGACAAAGGAGTTTAGTACAGTGGTTCTCAAAGTGGGGTCCGGGGACCCCCAGGGGTCTTTGAGGGTGTTCCCAGCAATTTGGGTAATTTTGATATTGTAACCGAGTGGATTTGAACCTGGGACCATAGGATCCATTGGCAGTCGCACTAACCAGCTGAGTTAAAGGGCCAAACCCATTAGCAGGTGCTGGTTGATTGCAACCGACCCCCTGGAAGTGCATCCTTGCACATTCTTTTGTCCACATGTGCACTTTCCCGGGATTAAGGCACTGAGATCTCACCACCATTGCTGATACAGATTCACAGGGCAGTGAGATGCCACCGCAGCCACCAGTGTAACAGAGTGGTTTGAACCTGGAACCATAGGATCCACAGGTGGCCGCCCTAACCAGCTGAGCTAAAGGATCCAACTTGTTAGCAGGTGCTGGTTGACTGTGACCGACTCCTTAGTAGCAACAGTTGTGATTGGAGGATAAAGAAAAGAGGGCAGGGTTTGAGATAGGTCAAGACCTGAATAGAATTAATGACGTTCTCTTGCAGTGACTTGTCCTGAACTAGGCTATGCACTAATATGAAAATGTGAAAACAATACTGATAATACATTTTCTGTTATGACCAATAACTGATGTGGTCTAGTCTGTATAAAATAAAAGGTTCCTACGGTTATCCAATTTTATACATGGTGAAAGTGATAAGACATGAAAACACTGTAAATGGCTTTATTTTTGTTTCTGCAATCTATTTCAATGCTGCTGTGCATGTGCAAGTACCCCCAAAAAAAAAAAAAAAAAAGTGCAGTTAAGACAGATTATGTACTTTCAAATTTGAAGCATGCCAACTTTAAGAGGATGTAACCAGAGCAGCACAACTGGACTACTTTAACATAAACTTTAGAGGTCAAGGGATTGAGGTTTGAACGCTTCCAAGGACTGGAATACACTAACATCATGTAGAATCTGTCTCTACCTTATGGTTTATCTTTTTTTATTGGAAGAATTTATGCAGATTTATACATTTCAGTTATATTTCCAAATTATACAACTTCCATTTCCTTCCCCATTCCTATCCCCTAACCCCACCCCATCCCACCCAGTGAGGGCGACGACAAACATACATATAATTCACATAAATAAAAAAAAATTAAAATAATTAAACATAAATACAGATGTGACAGACAAAACTACGCAAAAAGAAATGAAGTAAAATTAAAAGAAATAAGAAAAAATATAAATAAGAAAGACAGTAGTAATAATAATATAAGTAATACTCTCCATTTTAGTAGCATAATTTCCAGATGGTAAAACAAATAAAATGGAAAGTAAATTTAACACCCTCAGCAGACCACCACAATGCCATCTCCCCAGCCATACGTGGGCTAGCAGTGTCAGGAAGGTAGGTGGGGGAAGGAGGGGGGTCATGGGGTCCAAAGTTTGGAAGGAGTCATATGGGTTTTGAAATGAAGTAGGAAGGGCTGCCATGTTTTGTGGAAGGTATCTGTGTGGCCTTGTGTTGTAAATCTGATTTTCTCTATATGTATGAGAGACATAACATCCCTCATCCAGTGTAAGTGTGAAGGGGGAGTGGCTGCCTTCCAGTTAATTAGGATGAGGCGTCTGGCAATGAGTGAGGCAAAGGCCATGGCATTGGATTGCCCAATAGATATCGCAGCGTTCTCCGGTGTCAGACCAAATAATGCAATAAGAGGGCATGGGTCAACATTCACAGAAAATATATCTGAATAAGATTTAAAAATGGAAGTCCAGAAAGGGGCCAGTGCTGGACAATGCCAAAACATATGGATAAGTGAGCCAGGGGCTTGGTGGCACCGGTCGCATGTGGGATCCATGCCAGGGTTTATCTTCGCAAGTCTAGTCTTTGACCAATATAGACGGTGGAGGAGCTTGAACTGTATCAGTGAATGGCGGGCACATATTGAAGAAGAGTGTGAGGTTTTGTCCGCTGCTCACCAACTTTCTCTGTTTTCTTTAAGCCTACTGTTAGAAATTCCCTTCTCACTCACTCTCTCTAGCCCCCACCCTCTCGTTCTTTACTCTCGTTTACTCTCAGTGGCCACACCTGGACTATTATCAATTACCTCTCGCACCTGTGGTGGCAGGCTAATTAGTTCCCCTGTGGGCTTTAAATACCAGGGCTCTTCCCCTCGTTTCGGGTGGGGTCGTGTTGTATTCATGCTGAGTCATATTCTCTAACATCTAGACTCTTTCGGGAGATCCTCTGGTCTACCAATGCTGTATATGGATTTCTCCAGCCTTGAGATGTTTTGCTCCAGCCTTCGTCTGCTGTCGCCGTAGCCTGTGGAGGAGACTGTTCTGCGCTCCCTGTAACTTCCACGGGAGGCACCCCAGCGTTCCACTGCAGACCCCAGCGCAGCTGTTCGTCCTGACGCACATCTAGACCAACGCGCATCTTCCGGACCCTCGGGCTTGGCACGCTCTCCAGTCACCAGCGCGCAACGCGCATCTGCAAGGGCTTGGCACGCTCTCCAGTCACCAGCGCGCAACGCGCATCTTCAAGGGCTTGGCACGCTCTCCAGTCTCCAGCGCGCAACGCGCATCTTCAAGGGCTTGGCACGCTCTCCAGTCTCCAGCGCGCAACGCGCATCTTCCAAAGATCCTCGTGCTTGGCACACTCCTCCTCGCAGACGCACCCCGATGCGTCTCTCGGTTCCGACGTGCACACCAAGGTGTGGCGCGCCACTCTGTTCCTCGGCTCCGACAGCGGCTACCCGGTGGACGACACCCTCGCCACCGCCACTGTTCCAGCACTCTGTTCCTCGGCTCCGACAGTCGGCTACCCGGTGGACGACACCCTCGCCACCGCCACTGTTCCAGCACTCTGTTCCTCGGCTCCGACAGCGGCTACCCGGTGGACGACACCCTCGCCACCGCCACTGTTCCAGCACTCTGTTCCTCGGCTCCGACAGCGGCTACCCGGTGGACGACACCCTCGCCACCGCCACTGTTCCAGCACTCTGTTCCTCGGCTCCAACAGTCGGCTACCCGGTGGACGACACCCTCGCCACCGCCACTGTTCCAGCACTCTGTTCCTCGGCTCGGACAGCCAGCCACCCGGTGGCGATGCCCTCGCCCCGCTGCTGTCCCTGTACCATTACGCATACGCCTGGGTGAGTTTTGATTGTGATGTCACTCACCCAGCGTAATGCCTCTTGCCCCCGTTCCCGCTGCTGTTTCCTGTACCATTACGCATACGCCTGGGTGAGTTTTGATTGTGATGTCACTCACCCAGCGTAATGCCTCTTGCCCCCGTTCCCGCTGCTGTTTCCTGTACCATTACGCATACGCCTGGGTGAGTTTTGATTGTGATGTCACTCACCCAGCGTAATGCCTCTTGCCCCCGTTCCCGCTGCTGTTTCCTGTACCATTACGCATACGCCTGGGTGAGTTTTGATTGTGATGTCACTCACCCAGCGTAATGCCTCTTGCCCCCGTCTCGCTGCTGTTCCTGTACCTTTACGCATACGCCTGGGTGAGTTTTGATTGTGATGTCACTCACCCAGCGTATTGCCTCCTTTAGTTCTCACTTAGTTAGTAGTTTGGACATTTCATCTCCCACTCTGTTTTTGTTCTCACTTAGATAGTATTTTTGGACATTACATCTCCCCCTGTGTGTTTGTCACACAAAGATATTATTACTTTGTTACTTTGTTTATTTGGACTGTTCTGCATCTGCTCTGTTTGTTCCCTTTTGAATATTAACCCTCTCCTCTGTTCTGCAGAGCGGCCCAGATGTTTTCCCACCAGTCCCCAGTTCCTCCCTGTCCCCAGCCCGCCTCCGCGGGTCTCTGTCCCCAGTTCCTCCCTGTTCCCCAGCCCGCCTCCGCGGGCCTCAGTCCCCTCTGTCCCTAGTCTCCCCTTTCTAGTTCCACCTAGTTCCTGGTCCCAAGTTCTCCCCTTCTAGTTCCACCTAGTTCCTTGTCCCTAGTTCTCCTAGTCCCCAGTTCTCCTGTTCCCTAGCTCTCCTTGTCCCGACTTCTCCTAGTCTCTAGTTCCTCTGTTTCCTTTAACCTTCCCCTAGTGTTCCTTTAACCTTCCCCTAGCGTTCCTTTAATGTTTCCCCTAGCGTTCATTAACCTTCCCTTAGTGTTCCCTTTTCCTGCCCGCCTCTTAAAGGCACCTAGTTTTTCCCCTCTTGTTATATTCCTGTATTTGTGTTCTCCCTTAAAGGGACAGTGCCCTTTTTCCCTGTCTCTCAATAAATATCTGTTTCTTGGCAAACCATCATACCTGTCTTGTGTTGTGCGATTGGGGTCGGTTACAAACCATAACAAAGAGTGTATTCGGGCAAGAGCATTTTCCCATTCTTTGTCTGTAAATTGATGATTTAGATCGGACTCCCAGTTTTGTCTTATAGCCAGTACTGAAGAAGGTAGGGATAGGGATATGATGTTATATAGTTTAGATATTGAGCCTTTGGTTGCAACCTTCACCTCCAAGATGCGGTCAATCACAGTTTTTGGAGGTATATGGGGGAACTGAGCAAATTTGTTCTTAACGAAATCACGTATCTGTAAATATCTGAAAAAATTAGTTTTTGGTAAGTTAAACTTTAGGGACAATTGTGTGAAAGACATAAATGAACTGTCTTGGTACAAATCATAAATGCTCAGAATGCCATTCTTAGACCAGTTGCTGAAGGCTTCATCCACCATAGAGGGAGGAAAAAGGATGTTTTTGTGGACAGGTGAGGATGGTGACATGGCGTGGAGACCAAAGTGTTTTCTGAACTGGGTCCAGATCCGGAGGGAGTGTTGTACTAAGGGGTTGTTGGTGTTCTGGGCGGTTGTGACTGGGAGTGAAGAGCAAACTAAGGATTGTAAAGATGTTCTAGATTAGAACAAGATGCCCTTTCCATGTCCACCCATGCCGGCACCCACTGACAAAGTCCGTAATGGGAATGACTCCAATAAAGAATACTGTGAATATTTGCAGCCCAATAGTAGGTCAAGAAATTGGGTAGTGCAAAGCCTCCCTGCAATTTAGGCTTCTGGAGAGCCGTTTTATTTATTCGGACTGGGCGTTTATTCCAGATAAAATCTGATATTGCCCTGTTGAGGGCTTTGAAAAATGACTTTGGAATGAAGGTTGGAATATTTTGAAATAAATACAGAAATTTCTGTAATGTGTTCATTTTCACAGTATTCACTCTGCCAACAAGTGATAAAGGAAGTGAGGACCATCTGATAAAATCCTGCTTAGTGCGCTCCAGTAGAGGGGTGAAGTTGGATGCTATGAGATTAGAATGTTTACGTGTTATCATTATGCCAAGGTAACGGAAGCAGCTTGGGGAAAGCTTGAAGGGAAACATAGAGGGGGGAGATTTCTAGCCAATGAGTTTATGGGGAAAAGTTCACTCTTGTTTTATTTTTTATCTACTTATTTCTCCCATTTTCTATTTTTCTCCCATCCCAATTCCGTATTGTCCCAATTCTACCCTCCCCTGTCTCGAACGCTGTTAGGCCATGCCTCCCACAGGTCGGCTGCAATGTGGACCAAGCCTTGCATCATGTGTCCCCTCCGGTACACGAGGAGGCAGCTGTCGCATCTTTTCACCTGAACAGCGCGATCTCTCAACGGCGAGGGTCTGCGCCATGTGAGGGACACGCCACCTTCGTTGCTTCCTGATTCTGCTGCGCAGGCGCACCAACCGACCTGTAGGAGTCGCTGTCCACAATGTCCGATCCCCACCCACCAGCTTCCCACCCCCTAACAGGGACGTGCACAGGACTTTAGAGGGGCAGGTGCTCAAAGGCTGAAAAGGGCACTACACTTGTGTGTATATATTAAGCGAGCGCGATTTGTAAGGGCCCTTTTCGGGCGGGGGGCCCCCTTTTTATGCTTTTTGGGGGGTTTTGGTGATCAAATATTGAATATTGAACTATAATAATCAGTGCAGGAGCTCACTTATCCTTGAAAGACACTTTTATCACTGACTTAAAAGGCCCATACATCTCCATAAATGTTCAGGGGGGAGGGAATAAGTGCTTACCCTACAGACCCCAAGAAGTGCTGTATATTCTGTATTGTTTAATATAAATGCATTTTTTATTCCAATCCCAATTTGTATTTGAGATTCCCAAATCCCATCGGACTTGACTTCTTTGTGTCCCTCAATGAGTGTAATACCAGCATTCAACAGCGGTTTCTATCATGATCATCATCACCACCCACGCTATGCATAAAATATATAGGTCCGCGGAGAGGCATGCTGAGGAGGCCGTGCAAACTGCAATGGAATATGGGGCATCTCTCTCTCTTTACCTAATATTTTGATTCTATCCTGACATTTTTCAGTTGGAAGGGCAGTCTATATGCGTAACAGTAAAAAAAAAATTATTTTTATTTTTTTTCAAAAAGGGCACTTTTTTGATGAGGCTCAAAAAGGCAGGTGCTCAGGCACCCCTTGGCCTCTATGTGTGCACGTGCCTGCCCCCTAATACTGCCAATTGTATTAGTATGAACGACCAGCCAAGCTGGTAGCAATGTCGAGAGCTGGGCTTGAACCCAGAATCTCCTGCATTAGTGGCGAGCGCCTTGCCCACTGCGCCACTTAGCCGCCAAGTTCACTCTTGTTTAAAGTAAATTTATAACCAGAAAAGAAAAGGACACGTGGAAGTGTGGCCGCTGGATCCACGATATACAGCAGGACATCGTCCGCATATAGCGAGATTCTTTGTTCCTGTCGATCTCTAATGATGCCTTGGACATGGCGGTCCAATGCGAAAGGTAATAGCTAGTGGCTCGATCGCTAACACAAATAATAGCGGAGAGAGAGGGCAACCCTGTCTTGTGCCGCGATGTAGGGGGAAATATTCCGAAGTCACATCATTTGTTCGAACTGATGCCACTGGAGAGGAGTTTGACCCAGGACATACATTTCTCGCCAAAACCGAATTTCTGCAAAGTATAGAATAAGTAGTCCCATTCAACCCGGTCAAAGGCCTTCTCTGCGTCAAGCGCAACAACGACCTCTGCAACGGGAGACTCTGTGGGGGAGTAAATTATATTCATAAGGCGCCGCAGGTTGAAAAAAGCCATTCTATCCTTCACAAAACCAGACTGATCTGAATGGATAATACTTGGTGTAACAGATTCCAGTCGCCGAGCAAGTACCTTTGCCAAGATCTTTGCTTCATTGTTGAGGAGGGAAATAGGACGATATGAGCCAGTCTTTCGGGTCCTTATCTTTTTTTAAGAGCAGGGATATTGAGGCTTGGTAGAGAGTCGGAGGAAGCGAGCGGGATTGAAATGATTCTTCAAACATTGAAGCCATAATGGGACATAACTGGGTGGAATATTTTTTTAAGAATTCCACAGGGAACCCGTCTGAGCCTGGGCTTTTCCCACTCTGCATCATAGTTAAAGCCTGTTGAATTTCATCAGCGCTAATGGGCTCTTCTCCAAAAGCATCATTGAATCATTGTCTATGACTGGTATATCCAAATCTGCAAAAAAACTATTCATGAGAGAGGGGTCTTTAGGGGAATCAGAGGTGAATAGTGAAGAATAAAATGTTTTGAATTGACTATTTATTTCCAATGGGTCCGTATAGATCTCTCCAGTGGCAGAATTAATTTGCGTGATCAAGTTCTGAGCGGTGCGGTGTCTTAGCTGTAGTGCCAGCACTTTGCTAGGTTTGTCACCAAATTCGAAAAAAGACTGGCGTGATTTGAGTAGAAGCTGCTCAGCATGACTGGTGGAGAGGTTAAATTCTGTCTGTAAAGTCACTCTTTCATTATAAAGTGAAGGTGTCGGAGAGACTGAATATGAATGATCCAATTTAAGAATTTGGTCTGAAAGTTCAGAGCGTCTGCTGTTGCGCAGTTTATTACGTCGAGCACAGTTTGAAATAATTTCTCCACGGAGAAAAGCTTTAAGAGCTTCCCAAATGATGGACATAGACATGCCAGGGGTAGAATTTACCTCAATAAAAAATGTGATCTTAGTGGACAGGAACGACAAGAATGAGTTCTCAGATAGCAAAGAAATTCAAATAAAAAAAACTCTACCTTTATATAAGTAGAGCTTCGAATGGAGGACTTTTACAGAGTATACTATTTTATCTGGGTATTTCTACTTTTACTTAAGTAAAGGAACTGTGTATTTCTTCCACCACTGCCTATATCTGCCCAGATGTGCTCATCTGGCCGATCAAAAACAACACAGATTTTGGCATAATATATATTGTGTATCACTATCCTGTTTACCTCAGCAAAGGGACAATCCAGTTTCTCTCCACATAGGCACCATCATAGATCCGACTCCACTCTTCTCGGATCCATGTGGTGAGGTTTGTGACACTGAAGAAGAACCTCAGGAACTAGAATGACATACACAGTTACTCAGCCCTCTCCTTAACCTACTTGTATCATTCTGCATGGTGGTAGCTCACCATGCTAGGGTGCATACCATACAATTACACCATCCTGGGATTGAATCTGGCCTAAGACCCTTGTTGCATGTTATCCCCCTTCTCTACATCCCTGATTTCCTGACACTCACGTTATCTAATAAAGCATAAATGCCCTCAAATGTAAAGGTATTGTATGCATTGGAGCTACTGAATCTTTCAAACTTGAGTTTCCTCACTTTTTCCATCTTCCTGATGTCCAGAGATTTGACAATGTTGCTGAAGTTCTGAAGTCCAAGGTCATCAAGGCAGAATATGGAGAGGTAACAGATGACTGAAGAATGACAGAAGCAAAAAAAAAGTCAACTTTGATAAGAGTAGGTGACTTTTGGCCCATCCTGCAACTAGAGGCCTTTGCAGGGCATTTTCACAGCTCTGTATTGTGACTCCATAAACAACATTGCCTGTACCGGACTGGACCCCAGCTGTTTGGACTGAAATACAACAGTATTTGAATTTGAACAGAGCTACCTGTACCCATAATACCACAAAAAAACTATCATAACAATCCAAAATATAATTTGTGAAGATGTCTTCAGCATATTGTCAACTTACTGGCAAACGGATTGTGATCTCTTCTGAATAAACCTTTCCCATTCTGTGCATAGAAGACATTGATGACAATGTCCAGTATTTTTTTGTACTCAACACATCCGGAAACGATGTCAAGTATGAACTTCTTATCCAAAGCATCCAGGTTCTGGAAGACATTTGTGAAGTGGTCATTAGAATATTAATAAAGTAATCCGCATGCATGCACGCACGCACACACAAAGAAGATTATGTTGGTCTAAACTTGCCTCCATTGCCTTTGAGGCATCTTCTGAAGATGTGAAGTCGTCCAAAGACTGCTTGGCTGTACTGAACTTATCAAGCAGCATGGTAGCTTCCTTAATAAGTGATCCATAGCGTGATGCCATTTCCGTCATTGTAATGCTAGTGCAAACGTGGTGATTGATTGTTGTAATGAGAGAGAAAATAAACGTCGCAGATGACGATGAATTGGGGTAATAATTAACAATACTTATCAATGGATAAGCAGAAAATTATTGTAAGCATATTTAGTAGTGAGCTGGCAACAACTCAACAATGGAGAAGCATACATTCTTAGCTGTAGCCATTTGCTCGTCGTTTAGCTCATACCTGTCAACCATCCCGCTTTTCCCGGGATTTTCCCGTATTTCAACCTTCCTTCCCGCCGTCATCCCGTTAAAATATTTTCCCCGTTTAAAAAAAAAAATTATTTTTACAAAATGGCTGCAGTGTAGATTGAACGTTAGCGCAGGACGTTAGACCGGAAGCAAGTTGCGACCCAAAGAAGAAGAAGCGCAACCAGATATCACAGAGAAGAGCTACCGGCAAAGTGGGGTTGTTCCCGGAGAGCTCACTCTCGGCCGTGGTTTCTCAGTGTATAATGTATGGTGCTCTCCCTCAACATGCGAGTAGGGTGAGACAACACCATTCTTTAGTCCAAATAATACCCTACTTTATACTATATTATTGTCATTCGTTTAATGTAAAGTCAGTCTTACATTGGCACTGCTTTAACGTTGCATTTACCCATAATCCATTGCTGTATTAGACCCATGTGCCAGTATAACTTTTGTAAAGTAATGAAGAGCAAATGTAAAGTTAATCAATACACAATGAAACAATATCTTTATCTATATCACATGTTAAAACTACTTTAATAAAAGAAGATTTCCAGGCGGCTAGGTGGCACAGTGGGCAAGGCGCTCGCCACCAACGCAGGAGTTGCTGGGTTCGAGCCCAGCTCTCGGCGTTGCTACCAGCTTGGCTGGTCGTTCATACTAATACAATTGGCAGTATTAGGGGATGGGAAGCTGGTGGGTGGGGATCGGACGTTGTGGACAGCGACTCCTACAGGTCGGTTGGTGCGCCTGCGCAGTAGAATCAGGAAGCGACGAGGGCGGCGTGTCCCTCCCACACAGACCCTCGCCGCAGAGAGATCGCGCTGTGCAGGTGAAAAGATGCGACGGCTGCCTCCTCGAGTACCGGAGGGGACATGTGATGCAAGGCTTCGTCCACATTGCAGCCGGCTTGTGGGAGGCATGGCCCAACAACGTTCGAGACAGGGGAGGGTAGAATTGGACAATGCGAAATTGGGGACGTCACGGGAGAAAAATAGAAAAATGGGGAGAAAAAGTAGATATAAAAGAAAGAAGATTTCCGTTTTTCATTTCACTCATTCATCCAAAACAAGACAGCAATTCTACTTCTGCATGCACCGGGAGAATTGAGCTCATAGCACAGATTTGGAGTTGATAGAATGGATATTGCTGTTCTTGGAAATGTTGCACATGGTGGAAATAATGGAAATTGACATTTCTAACATTAACATTTAGTGTATGTTTAAAGTTGATACATTGAGGCATGGTAGAATTTCACTTTATATTACAGCAGTATCCGTTTTTTAACATTACAATTAGTGTCTGACACTATAGACACATGTTAAAAGTCAAAGTCAACTTTGTCACTTTCCAATTTGTGCAAGACATACAGAAAAATTCAATTACGTGCCCCCCTTCCCACGATGTATATAGAAAGAGACAATAAACACAAAAGTAACATAGGACACAATATACAACACACAGGACTATGTACAATATAAACAGTGCATACAATTAAATTAATGAATGAATTAAATAAGAGGTAAAAAAGAACTTAGGGTTGGATTTGTAATGCAGTGATGGTGATACAACCAAAGCTCTGGTATAAGAGAATGTTTGCTACTGCTGTACTACACCCAGAGAAGAGAGGTTGACATAGTATATTCTGGGTTACCTGTTTATTTATTTATTTATTTATTTATTTATTTTGTTTTGTTGTTGGTTTTTGTGTGTGTGTCCCACGTCCCCTTCCCCTTCCCCAAAAGTATATCTGCATATCTGTACTGTTTTGATTTTGTGCTGAATAAAAAAATATATATGATCAAAAGAGAACTTAGTGTAAATATTCCTTAATTTGTGTCAACGTTATAAAAATCCTATTGTATTCAACAAATTAATTATGATACACCATGTGCCCTTTCTATCTATTCTAAATCTATGGCCTCGCGATTCCACGGCTGCGCAGTGCAGACAATATATATATTTATTACATGGCGTTTTAACATTCGCCGAAATGCTTGATTGTGATTGGTCAATAGTGCTCGATAACTGACCGCTTCCATGGGCAACACGCAATAATCACCGGTGATACGGGTAACTAGCGCTATTGACCAATCACAATCAAGCATTTAGATCGCAGTCACGAAAGCTAAGCTCAGCATATGCACAGCTGCACTCATCAGTGCAATCAGACCACAGACCTGCCAGCTGCCAGCGATAATAATAATAACTTTATTTGGGCTGACAGCGGAGCCACAGAACAACTGCTTCTGCATTTGATCTCGTCTTGTCGATGGTGTAAAATGAATTAGGTATATTGTTAGTAAGTTAGCCATGTAATAAGCGGGATAATGTATAGCCTGCGTTTAGAACACCTCTGCGCGGCGCCTCGGTGTTCTAAACTCCGTGCGACAATGACCTCGTCATAGCTATACATTATCCCTTACATAATATACATACAAGGGGGAGGGGGCGGGGCCGGGGAGAGGGGGCGGGGCGGGGGGGGCGGGGCGAAATATCCCGTTTTTTCAAATCCCAATGTTGACAGCTATCTTAGAATTTTTGTCACGTTCACTCGTTGCCTAGCAACAGACAGGCGTAAACAGGTCCCAGCTCAGACATGGCTAATTTATTTTTAAATTGTGAGGAGAAAATATCCATTCTTTGTTCCGATAAAGGTTTTATGTATTCTTGTCAGTGTGGAAATCCTTGGAATCTTTTATTTTAAATGTTTAAATCCCACAGAAAATGTGCAACATCCTCCTTTGTTGCTCCCAGTGATCATGACGTAGGTCTCCGTGTGGTGCGAGCCTTTCCTGGGAAAGTGGTGAGTGTTGTCAACGTGACTGTCCTCCAGCAGAGGGGCTTGCGGCTCTGCAGATATACCCTATTGACGACGAGCAGCGGAGCTATAGTGCTGCTCTGCTTGTCTGTATCGTCGGACTTGGAACCGCGGATTCAGTAAAGATGGAGATACAACGTTATTTCGAATGATTAATTGGACAGGTTAACGGCATTTTTTTTTTTTTTTTTTTTACTATTTCAGATAACGCGCATTTTTTCATATTTCACATTTTAACCGTTTTAGCATCCGTCGTTGCTAGCTAGGGTTAGCTGTATCTATTGACTGCTACTATCACAGACACACACAGGTAGAAGAGGAGGGGTGACAAAGGAAGGTGGCGAGGTAACGATGAATCGCTTTCGAAAGTGGCTCTATAAGCCCAAGGTAAGTTATTTTGCTTTTATACAACTCAGTTAAAGCTACTGTCAGTCATTTGTATGCATAATTAGTGTGTTAAAACAGCTTTCAAGCTAGCTTGCAAAATAGCAGCCACGATTTGCTGCAATCAATGTAGCCTGCTAGCCCGACCACCTCATACATCACCAGACATAAGCTAACGTTAGCTAATGTTAGTCATGTTAACGGCTACCATTTACTGTCGTCGTGCATCAACTAGGGTCCTCTCTAGTGTTGGCTAATAAAGTTGCAATTGAGCAGGTTATGATTCACTTGACTGTTCAGTGACGTAGACGACCAACATTTGAAAATACTGTGGAAGTTGTGACGATTCGCGGCTACCTGTCCTCAAGGATGGGCAGTTCTTTACATAAAGTATGATACTGATGTAATACTGTAATCATCGAGGCCTGGGGCAGCATAAAACCAACTGCACACTAGTCTCCCAAGGATAGCGTTATTGTTTGTACCCGCCTTTGACTAAATATGACATTTGAAAGTTCATAACTTCTGCTGGTTGATAAAGGACAAACTTGACACTAGCCAGTCCCCAAATGTCCCCAACTTGACATATAGCCAGTCTCCAAATGTCCCCAACTTGACATTATAGCCTGACCCTAAATGTCCCCAACTTGAATAGAACATAGGAGATATTCTGTTATGGATGGCCTATGTGGAAATATCCCTCAAACTGCAGAATAATCTTTATTGACTGTAAATTAACTACTTTTCACATGTTAGCAACAACACTGTATGTGGCGATGGAGGTGCTTATTCACAGTAGGTCACACACCGTATAGGTTATATAGGGTATAACTGACTGAATGACCCCATTGTTGAAACATGCATGCATGATCAGTGTCTTGGCCGGGTCCGCTTTACTAGGCTTGCCTAGTCTTGTTATTCAAAACTAGTGTCCAGTAAATATTTCCATTGTAGTGGCTTTTCACTTTAATATCCCAGGGGCGAAAAGCAAATGACACCATTTCATGAAGACTATAACTTTGATTGTTTAGAGCAGGCCAAAGTGGTGCAAGTTAATAAAGCTTTTATGGATTAGAGCAATTAGTAGGACCATACCAACCAATACAATGTGAGTGTTTCTTTCTCTTCCTTTAAAATGAACTGATTGGTGATATGGGTCCTATCTGCCAATGAGGGTTTTATTGTTGTGGTGGCATGGTGTTTTAGAGATGGTGAACGACAAGTCGACAACACAACAATACAAATCTATCTAATGTTAGCAGACGACATCCGCACAACATAGGCTCATCCACAGCGATCATCCATTGATAACACTGCTGCTAATATAATAATCACAACAAGCATTGCTTGCTAATACATAATGTTAGCTAACTACACAAATACAATTATCTGACTGCCTGCTGATAACTGTCATTTACTCATCATTAGTAGCAACACATGAGAACTGTAACTCATGTGCACAGTATAGTACAGACCCCGTCTTCATTTGCAAAATCCAGGGTATGCGTAGTAGTGTGAACAGGTGGAGACAGATATTTATTGTGAGAATGTTTCTTGCTTCCCAAACAAATAATGCCATAGAAAATATTGTTGCATCTTCTGACATGACAATGGAGTAAACACTATATGCTCACAACGATAGGACTTATAATTGACTGTACTTATTTCACCACACAGCACAAAAGCCCACTAGCTCTGGGGCTTACAGTGATATGCTCGTCATCAATCATCCTTATTGGTCATCAACACTACTCAGAGAATGGCAATAAAAAGCATGCATTCCATTTTGGTAATTTGTCCGAAACAGCCCACAAAACAGTCTTCATAACGTTGATTCTTCTGACTTTGGCCTGCAAATGCCCCGACTCGTTTGAAAGCTCAACAAATATGTATTTTTTTACATTTCACCAGCTTTCCACCATGTTGCCTACTTCACGCAGTTTACAGTAGGCTACTTCACGTGTGCGTGTGCCCAATTAATGTTCCCCATTAGTTTAATACACAGGCATAATGCTGTTAGAACTACTACAGAAGTACTACAAACTGAGGCATGCGTATAGTCTAGTGACAGGCGTTTTCAGGAGCGCTAGTATAGATGGAAATCTGTGGGGCGGTGTTAAAAATGCTTGTTTTAGATGGAAATAATTTACTCCGCTCTAAATGGAAGATGTATACGTCTAAATGTAGAGAATGCGCTGTCTCATACTTTATTTTAAATGTTTACACATTCACTCTATAAAATGAATACAAAATAATATAAAAAAAATGCTAATTAATAATAATTTAACCGTTAAGAATATCTGGTTAATTTTAAACTACTAACGGCTAACTGGATATCCTTGTGCATTGTAGGCTATGCCTGAACTGTAACAAAGGGCTGCATTGAAAACCTCTAAAGTCTAAAGCCTGCACAAAATGGAACTAAAACACATTGTAAGCCACAAGGTTGTTCAACAGAATTCGCAACCCCCATTTCCCTTTTTACTTATAAATAAATAAAATTGATTATATAAATGAATAAAGCAAGCATTATCTAGATCCACTTTATGTTTTTATTGCTTCATTGTTGCAAGCATCTGTGGAATATATCCTCAACTTGAAACTTGAACTTGAACTTGAAACTTGATATTTCACAATATATAATATCCTCATACCAATGTATTGGCCAATAATGTTGATGTGATCCTGTGTAGGCTTTCTATCATGTCACAACAATTTGGGGTCATTTGCAACCTCAAACTGCTTTGGGACAATGACGGTAATCTGAGGTTTTGCAGCAGTGATGTCAGAAAGGGTGTTAATGAAACACCTGGGCCTGGGGTTTTAGATAATGCCCATGTCCTTTACCACACACACACACACGCACACCTGCGTCATCTCTCTGTTCACCTTTGAACCACATTTGCTGCTACAGCGTTTTTGTTGACCATTGTTATGGTCAAGTGTCTTGAGTTCACTAGGGTGTTGTCATGTTATGAATGACCACTGCCTTTTGAAGTGTCATGATTACATCTATACTTTTTATGCCAAACCACTACCTCTGTAAGAATTAACTGTATTACCAGTAAGCCTGTGGTTTTTAAATAACCAGTTGTGCCAAAAAAATAACTGCAGAAAAAAGCTCTAAAAGCTAAAGCTTGTGTAGTTATGTCAGTGCAAGAAGAGAGCAGTCATGTAAGGGACAACTTAGTTCCTTCTTACCTGTGAAAATATGTAATTATATGCATCACCTGTCTAATTCAAATCTCTGGTTTGCCCAGTGGAGTATTCTGGCATTTATTGTTCAACACTGCATAGCATTGTCATTTTGCATCAACAGTATGTCGTTTATTATTGAACTATGTTCTCCTGGTGGTAAAAAGCGTTGAATCAGCATGTTCCCCCTGACTGGAGCAAGGCTATTGATATTTCCAGAGCTGCTCTCTCTCTACCTCCTAACTTTCTACCTCCTCTAAGATAAGTCACACAGAGGAGGATCTTCCTCTCCCACTGCAACACAATCCTTTCCTGGCGCTCCGCAAGAATACAGTGCAAGAGGGACATAATGTACCTGTCTATTCTGTCTGCTATCGAATATGCTAAGAAAGGACTGTTCCTGGAAACAACGACCAAGTTGTTCTCAGACATCCGCCAGGACTACTAGAATGCCGCAAGGCATAGTGCAAAGGTTGGCTTGGTCGACTGACCCACATTTACTATAGAGTCAGAGTGAGATTGTTAAAATTACTTGTATCCCCATTCGCCTTATTCACCTTGCCTCCATCTTTGTTTTCATAGATTGCTATTGCTAATAGCTATGAATGCATTTCAATGAGCTGATGACTAATTCACTTCCATGTATTTCAAAACACAAACTATGGTGGTGATCACAAGCTTGTAATTCCAACAGTGTTGTTCTGACTGTTGTTTTGACTACTTCGGTTCTTGAAGTGACATTTTTATAGTTTTAACATTGAAGTGAACAGGCACTTCCGCATCTGCACTTCACATTGGGCCTCATGCATGAAGTGATATAAGAACAGATTTTGTTCTTAACTAGCATTTATTCTTATTTTGTTCTTACCTGGGATTCAGCAATGTTTTCTTATTGTTGCTTTTCTCTCAGGCAAGACCAAATTCTAAGAGTGGTCGAGAGCACTCTTACCCCCCCCCCCCCCCCCCAAAAAAAAAGAAAGCATACCATTGGTTAATTGCCCCCAAATAAGATTTTTTTTATCCACTTTCTTATCAATTTTTCCTCCCATCCCAATTTTTTCCGTGCCAATTCTCCCCTCCCCTGTCTTGATCGTTGCTTGCATGTGCCCCCCACTGGCCGGTCGTAGGGAGGATAGAAGCCCATCACATGTCCCCTCCGATACATGTGGAGGCAGCCAGTCACTTCTTTTTACCTGCCAGCGCAGACTCTCATTGGCGAGGAGTAACGTGTAGGAGGCTCACACTGCCCCCGCCATTTTCCTGTTTTTGCTGTGCAGGCGCCCTGACCGACTTGTAGGAGTCGCTGTTTACAACGTCCAGATTACCACCCATCGACTCCCCTCCCGCTAACTCTGCCAATTGAGTCAGTATGGTGACCAGCCCAAGCCGGAGGCAACGCTGACAGCCGGATTCGATACCGGTGTCTCTTGCGTTGGTGACGACTCGAGCGCAATGTCCGCTGCGCCACCCAGCCGCCCACCCCAAATACGACTTTAAAAATACAAAACTTTTCAATTATTATTATTATTATTATTATTATTATTATTATTATTATTATTATTATTATTATTATAACTTATTGCGTGCGTTCTGTCTGAAATGGATTATATATTGCAGTTAGAACAGTTATGCTCTATCCGCCCAGGCCATTGATTGATTGAAGATTTTATTAACAGATTGCAGAATGGGTACAATACAGTTAAGTACGGCTCAATACACACAATTGTTAACACTTTCCGTGCCAGCAGGGGGAGCCAAAAATAGCGCTTGAGTGCCAGCGCTGTAGTCAATGGGAGGGCGATCACATTTGCGAACGCATAAACTATATCTTAAATTATGGCTATGTGTCTAATACGCCCATCGCTTATCAATTTTTTAATCTGTTAACTTCCGTTTTATATCATTTTGAAAAACGCTTTTTTTTTTAAACTAAAAAAAAAAAGATTCTGCAGGAATCGCGCTTTACTGTAATACACAAAACACGTAATTTCGTAGGGAGGATAGAAGCCCATCACATGTCCCCTCCGATACATGTGGAGGCAGCCAGTCACTTCTTTTTACCTGCCAGCGCAGACTCTCATTGGCGAGGAGTAACGTGTAGGAGGCTCACACTGCCCCCGCCATTTTCCTGTTTTTGCTGTGCAGGCGCCCTGACCGACTTGTAGGAGTCGCTGTTTACAACGTCCAGATTACCACCCATCGACTCCCCTCCCGCTAACTCTGCCAATTGAGTCAGTATGGTGACCAGCCCAAGCCGGAGGCAACGCTGACAGCCGGATTCGATACCGGTGTCTCTTGCGTTGGTGACGACTCGAGCGCAATGTCCGCTGCGCCACCCAGCCGCCCACCCCAAATACGACTTTAAAAATACAAAACTTTTCAATTATTATTATTATTATTATTATTATTATTATTATTATTATTATTATTATAACTTATTGCGTGCGTTCTGTCTGAAATGGATTATATATTGCAGTTAGAACAGTTATGCTCTATCCGCCCAGGCCATTGATTGATTGAAGATTTTATTAACAGATTGCAGAATGGGTACAATACAGTTAAGTACGGCTCAATACACACAATTGTTAACACTTTCCGTGCCAGCAGGGGGAGCCAAAAATAGCGCTTGAGTGCCAGCGCTGTAGTCAATGGGAGGGCGATCACATTTGCGAACGCATAAACTATATCTTAAATTATGGCTATGTGTCTAATACGCCCGTCAGTTAAGTACGGCTCAATACACACAATTGTTAACACTTTCCGTGCCAGCAGGGGGAGCCAAAAATAGCGCTTGAGTGCCAGCGCTGTAGTCAATGGGAGGGCGATCACATTTGCGAACGCATAAACTATATCTTAAATTATGGCTATGTGTCTAATACGCCCGTCGCTTATCAATTTTTTAATCTGTTAACTTCCGTTTTATATCATTTTGAAAAACGCTTTTTTTTTTAAACTAAAAAAAAAAAGATTCTGCAGGAATCGCGCTTTACTGTAATACACAAAACACGTAATTTTTCGGCCCATTTATGAATCGTTTTCAAATAAACGCTAGATTATCGATAGTATTTGTGTACTTATGCACGCTAGAGAAGCGGGCTGAAAAATCGATTATCTTATTTCCTGATCAGCACACACACACTCACAGCCACACACACACATATGGGACACGCTGAGATATAGGTGAAAAGAGCTCTGATTATCCCAAGACTGGTCAAATAGATTCCTTACCTCAGATCAGATGTTCTCCAAAAACATTATTCCAATTCCTGATCGCCATTCCAAATATCGATCGCGTTTATTGATCCAACGCTGGGTACTGAAAATACCGATTCCACGCTGTTCTGAGGGTCAGCGAAGACTGCAATCGGCTCGGATTACATGCCTGACAAGTCAAATGTGGATTCTGGACTTTCTTTTCCCCATGCGTTTTCATTCAATCCAATCCAAAGGGTGCATTACCATCCGGCAGACGATAGGGGGCTGTATTTTCCCTGTTCAAACTCAAGACAGAGTCCCAGTGGTAAGGTGAGGCTAGATTGATGAAAAATGAATGGAAATCGATAATAAAGAAAAATAACGATTACAAATGAGATTTCTCGTCGCTTGGCACTCAACGCATGGCATGAACTAACGAGTTTCTCGTGGCTGGCACTCAAAGTGTTAAGGGGATGCAGTCTTGTTTACATCAGGGTCCCCCATTTTCAATTCATGACATTTATGACATGCACGACAACATACAGATATATATCATGACATTTATGACATGCATGATATACAGTACTGTATACGTTACGTAGCATAGAACGCATATTTAGAGATCGTCTATATCAGTGGTTCCCAAACTTCTTGTTTATGCGGACCACTAGATTGTTATCAAGAACATTTGTGGACCACCTCATATGCAAACAGTAAAAAAGAAATAAATAAACAACTGACTTTGACCCGCGTCGCGGGCACTGCGTTAACTTCTGTTCTCAGAATGAATTTGAGAGAGATGTGCCATCCAGTCTGACTTGGAGCATGCACTGTACTATATATGCGCACTGCCAGTCAGGCTTATATGCGGAGATATTCAGACTCTAGATCTATTTGCAGAGCCAGATGAGTGGCTGCTTAACCGTTAAGTATTTGAATGAATGAATGGAATGAATGAATGAATGAAAAAGTTAATTTTTGGACATGTTATTCTCCATATTTCTCCAAACAACTCACGATATCTTGTTCCGTCGAACCAAACAATCATAGCAACAAATTAAAAAAACATTAAAAGAAAAACATTAAAAAAAGAAAGAAATAAGGAATTATAAACAAAAGGTCAAGAGCAATGTGTTTGGTTAGCAGACATGTCCAAAAAGGAGTAGAGGGAAGCTAAGCTTATTGATCCCTACCCCCTTACATTTATATTTGTTCTTCCATTAATTTTACTAGATATAACATAATTTAGTGTATTACAATATAGAATATACTTTTACTTATATTAAAAGATTACAAGAAAAGAAAAAAACTTGATTCACTTGACAGCAGTGAATATAGTACAGCACTACATACACAATATAACATAACTTTGTTTATCCTTAATACTCATTTCTGTATTTTTCCAATGTGTATTTTTTTAGCTGCTTTTTAAATTGTGCCACATGTTTACTCTGTTTGATGTATTCGGGTAAATTATTCCACAACTTCACTCCACACACACCGATATGCACATGCTTTTCAGCGTGGTGTTTACCATTGGTTGTTTAAGATTCCCTCTCCCTCTTAAGTTATATTCTCCTTCCCTGTCTCTGAATCATTTTTGAATGTTGCCTGGGATTAGTTTATATCTGGCTTTGTATACAATGAGGGCAGTTTTGTAATTCACTAGGTCCATAAATTTCAATGCTTGTAGCTTTATAAATAAGTTATTGGTGTGTTCATAATATCCTACATTGTTGATTATTCTTATTGCTTTTTTTTTGCATGGTGCATATTGGCTGTAGAGTGCTTTTGTAGGTATTACCCCACACCTCCTCCGCACAGTAGCTCATATATGGTAGGAACCTACTGTGCGATTGGCTCTTGAATCGTTCAGTATTGACAGCCTGCTTTGCTGGAACGATTAATTTGGCACATACTCAAGTTTCAAGTTTCTTTAATAGTTGTCATACAGAAGTACAGAATACTTTCATACAAAATGCTTCTTACTGTTACGCTCCAGAGACTGTGCTAGACAAGATAGTATCAAATAACATAGTATAGCATGTAATTTAGAAGTAGAAAATGAGGTCACAGTGTTCAGTATAGACATATGTACAATGTTCGATGCAGAATATAATATATAATATATATATATAATATACAGTTCGTGTGCACGCACTGTGGGAGGTGGCCAGAAGCACGCAACTACTATTATATTACTACTATATTAATACAGTCTATTTCACTATATAGCTATAGATGCTGTATGATGATTGACAATACATTTGATTCCTATTTAATTTTGATCCATCGCAAAGTGCTCCAGCGCTTGAATACGGCCGGGGGATCCGCTCATACAATGCAGACCCAAGTTCACACACAGCTCTCGTATTATAATGAGCCTGCGAGGCGTGTCTCTGTATGCAAATGACTTGCGTGAGGATGCGCATTCCCACTTAGAATGAGTGGGATTCATCATTCAAAAACCTGGGTAAGAACAGATTTGGACTTTAAGAACGGCTTGATGAATGTGGCGGTGGCTTTTCTTATTGTTCTCTTAACAGACAGGTAAGCAAGAATATAAGAGAAATAATAAGAGTATTGTTGAATGGCTGCGGTTAGGTGGCCGAGCGGAGATTGCGTTCGTCACCAGCCCCGGAGCTGTGAGCTGGATTCGCCTGTTCGAATCCAGCTCACAGCTCCGGGGTTGTCACCAGCTTGGCTGGCCGTCTGCACTAATACAATTGGCTGTATTAGAGGGTGGGAGAAGCTGGCGGGGTGGGTCCGGGTCGTTGTAAACAGCGACTCCTACAGTTCGGTCGGGGCGCCTGCTAAGCGCGGATAGGACTCGAGGGGGATAGTGTGGTCCTCCCACACGCTACGCCCTCTCGATGAGAATCCGCGCTGCCAGGTGAAAAGAAGCGGTGATTGGCTGGACGACGTGTGTCGGAGGAAGCACGTGGTAGCCTCCACTCTCCCAGATGATCTGACTGTGGGGGGTAAGTGCGCAGCGACCAGGAAGGGACTGGGAATTGGCATACGACTAACATTGGGATGGGAGAAAAATCGGAGGAAAATGGAGGAAAAAAAAAGAAAAAAAAATAGTTTTGTTGAATGAGGCCCATTGCGTCAAACTTGACCAATATGGCGGTGAGGTGAATGAGGTGAATTAACTGGTCTGCCTGGTTTTTGTCTGAACAGTAGACCCTACCTCTCCTTGGACAACTGTGTAGGAGTACCCATACTGTTTACTGTATGAGCCACACTTCAGCGGCTGCTCTTTGAATGTCCCATTGTGTGCAGAGTGAAATGTATCGATATGAAAACGGAAGAGATGAGATTCTGCAAGAGGGTTGGAGGAGAGGGAAAGAATGGCGACAGTGTTCACAAAAATACCTGTCCTGCACACGGACAAAGACGAGACCTGGCTCGGCCAAAATGGCCCCCCTATCTCCTCCGCTGTCATTCGTCAGTGAGAGACTTCCAGGGTGAATGATGGAGAGAGATGTCAGGAGGCTAAGCCTGTACATTTCCCCTCTAGCCTCTGCTCCTCTCTTGGCGTTATTCTATCACACATTTCAGACGCTGACCTTCATTCCCATAGCACCTCATCAGTCAGCGTGACAGGCCCTCTGCCAGCTCCAAGCTGGTCGCTGTGCTCGCTCCATCTGCCGGCCTCCATGCCAAAGACTGGAACAGGGCTGGATGCTACTAATTTGCCTCCCACTTCCCACTCTCCCTACTAGACAGGTTTATTGGAGAAGGGGAAAAAAATCCATTCATCACCAGTCTTTTTTCAGGTGCCCATTTCATCACTCTTGTGATGGCCCTCTAGCCTCCCTCCATATTTGCTGGTATTGTAATAGCATCACCTAGCTTTCAGATCTATGAACATGTGTATGCTAAACACACATATGGTCACCTTGGTGAGTTCCTCCAACATGACCAGCTACTGTATCTTCATGTGTACTGTACAGTTGGTGGTTGCTGAAGTCCTCAAGTACAAGGGTCTCACACTTCACAGCTACAGTCATGGTTAGACCTGGCTGGTTCCGGGCTCTATATGTACTGCTAATGCTTTGCTAGCTTCATATCATAGCTGGGCAAATGAACATGGACTGAAATTATCTTTAGATCTCCCAGGCGACAGTATGTCATGTAATTTAATTTTACATACATTACATACATTTTATGTCCAGTTGTGGCGGCCGGGTAGAGCAGCGGACTAAGCGGCTGTCTACCACCGCAGAGACACTGGTATCGAATCCGGCTGTCAGCGGTACCTCTGGCTTGGTTGGTCGTCATACTAACAAGTGGGTGGGTGGTATCCTGGTTGTTGTAAACAGCGACTCCTACAGGTCGGTCAGGGCGCCTGCACAGCGAGGGAGGGAGATGGCGAGGGTAGTAGTGTGACCCTCCCACGTGTTACACTTCACCAATGAGAGTCCGCGTTGTCAGGTGAAAAGAGGCTGCTGGCTGTCTCCTATGTATCGGAGGAAGCATGTGATGGACTTCAGGGCTCCCTAGAACGGCAAGTAGGGGGAAAATGCGGTCAACGACCAGGAAGGGGAGGGGGGAATTGGCATGACGACTAAATTGGGATGGGAGGAAAATACAGAAAAAGGAGAAGAAAAAAGTGGATAAAAAAAGTGTCGAGTTGTTTAAATGGTCCAACAAGTTTCAACAGTCTGTTTTCTGGGGGCTGACATCTTGATCAGAAAGTAAAATTCATTATTCACTCCAAGTTGCATTCGATTCAACATATCAGTGTCCAGAAAACAGACGGACTGTTGAAATTGAGAAGTTGGACCATTTCAACAACTTCGGGGTAAGTGTTTGACAAATAAACAGCCTGCATTCTTTGTTTAGGTAATATATAAAATGTTTCTGAGAAAGTAACATTTAATTACTTGGCGTGCCGTCGCTTTTGAGATCTAAAGATAATTTCAGCCCATGGGCGATAATTACAGCCGGAAACCAGCCAGGTTAGACCCACACAGAATCCACAGATGAAGAATTCCAATGAGAAATCTGCAGAAACTTGCAGGTTCAGATGGAGTGGATAGTAATAATAAAACTACAAATAATACATAGTAGAATTTTAGGGCTGGGCGATATAACGATAACGATAATTATCTCGATATATTTTAATAATCAATATCAGAAAAAGATATATATCTAAAAAAAAAAAAAATCGTTTTTTTTTGTGTGACCTGCAACAGGGCAGTTTTAAAACCAGAGACAGTGGACAGACTTTTCTTTCTTACCTGCAACTTAAAGTAATTACTTTGCTTGTCCAAATGACAATACTGACCAAATTGAGATTTATTTTTCTCTTGTCCATTTATTTTGTTTGCTTTCTAATTTAAAATACAGTTTGAAACCGTCTGTACACAGTAGGCTATGTGTGCTAGCAGAGCTAGTCTCCAGTCATGAGTCACGGTCCACCAAAAAAGCGCCAAAATATAGAAAAGAAACTAGCAGAGCCAGAACTGTTCAACTCCCCTGGAGCCGCAGCCAGCAGAGAAGCCGGTTTACTTTCACTTTCAAACCAGCTGCAGCCTGAGAACTGGAGTGTGAGGGGATGTAACACTAAAGATGGCGGGAACGACAAAGAATTGCTGCAAAAGAAACATACATCTGTTGTTTAATAAAAATATTTTTTTATTTTTTTAATAGTTCTTTTTTTATCGAGTGATATGATATTCAAGTTTCTTTAATAGTTGTCATACAGAAGTACAGAATACTTTCATACAAAATGCTTCTTACTGTTACGCTCCAGAGACTGTGCTAGACAAGATAGTATCAAATAACATAGTATAGCATGTAAATTAGAAGTAGAAAATGAGGTCCCAGTGTTCAGTATAGACATATGTACAATGTTCGATGCAGAATAGACGTAACTGAGTTACCATATAATATACAATACTATGCAGTGTATTAATGTACAATACTATATAGTGCAAAGCAGAAATGGGATGAGGTACAATTTAGGTACAATTTACAGTAAGGTGTACGAGTTGTAGTGCAATCCTTCATCAATAAATATAAAGTGTGGGGAGTGGGTGCTACAGTGTGTTTGTTTAAAGTGAGTGTGTGCTATAAAGTGTGGGGAGTGGGTGCTACAGTGTGTTTGTTTAAAGTGAGTGTGTGCGTGTGGATGTGTGTGCTATGTGCGTTTGATGGTTGTTTGTTGTTGTGTAGTGTTCATTGTTCGTTCGTTGAGCAGCCTGATGGCCTGGGGATAGAAACTTCTTCTCAGTCTTTCTGTGCTCGCCTTGAGACTCCGGTATCGCTTGCCTGACCGCAGCAGTTCAAAGAGGCAGTTGTTCGGGTGACTGGAGTCTTTAATGATTCTCTTAGCCTTGCCCCTGCACCGCTTGTTGTAAATGTTCTGGAGGGTGGGGAGCCCCCCTCCAATTGTGCGTTCGGCTGAACGTGTCACTCTTTGTAGTCTGCTTCGGTCTTGTGCAGTGCTATTCCCAAACCAGGAGGTGATGTTGCCAGTCAGGATGCTCTCTATTGTACATGAGTAGAAGTTCTTACGGATCTTCTGACTGACTTGGAACTTCCTTAGGCGCCTGAGGAAGTAGAGGCGTTGTCGTGCCTTCTTCACAACACTGTCAATGTGTGTGGTCCATGTCAAGTCCTCGGATATGTAGGCTCCGAGGTACTTAAAGCTGTTGACTCTCTCAACCGGTGCCCCGTCGATGCTGAGGGCGCTGTAGTCCTTGACCCCCGACCTCCTGAAGTCCACAATCATCTCCTTTGTTTTGCTGACGTTCAGGGAGAGGCTGTTTTCCTGGCACCATCCCGCCAGGACCTTGACCTCTTCCAGGTAGGCCCTCTCGTCGTTGGCAGAGATCAGGCCCACCACCACTGTGTCGTCAGCAAATTTGATGATTGTGTTGCTACTCCGCTGAGCCACACAGTCGTGTGTGTACAAGGAGTAGAGGAGGGGACTCAGAACACAGCCCTGGGGGGCCCCTATGTTGAGGGTGATGGATGAGGAGGTGCAGTTGCCTGCTCTCACCACCTGGGGTCTGCCCGTCAGGAAGTCCAAGACCCACTGGCAGAGGTCATAGTTCAAGCCCAGGTCCCTGAGCTTGGCTATGAGTTTGGACGGGACTATGGTATTGAATGCCGAGCTGTAGTCGATGAATAGCATTCTCGCATAGTTCCCCTTCCTCTTGTCCAGGTGTGATGCTGCTGTGTGCAGCACATGGGCTATGGCGTCCTCCGTGGACCTGTTGGGGCGGTATGCAAATAGCAGGGGGTCCATGTTGATGGGGAGGGAGGAGCAGATGTAGCCCTTTACTAGCTTCTCAAAGCACTTCATGGCTATGGAGGTGAGAGCTACAGGGCGGTAGTCGTTGAGGCAAGCAGGCTTGGATTTTTTGGGTACAGGGATAATAGTGGACTTCTTCAGGCAGGTGGGGATGACAGCCTGTTCTAAGGACAGGTTAAATATGTCAGTGAATACCGGGGCCAGTTGGTCAGCACAGACTTTTAGGACGCGGCCGGGGATGCCGTCCGGTCCTGCTGCCTTCCTGATATTCACTTTTTTAAAGGTCCGCCTCACCTCATGCTCTGTTACCCTGAACACTGAGTCTCCATCAGCAGCAGACCCCCCCCCCCCCCATTGCCGTAGCTTGTGGGCTGGTGTTGTTATTACCAGCATCAAACCTCGCATAGAAGGTATTGAGGTCATTTGCTAAGGAGATGTCACTGTTCAATTTGAGGGAGGTGCCTTTGTAGTCTGTCATCGTTTTAAGCCCCTGCCACATAGCTCTGGAGTCAGCCTGTTCAAACTGGAGTTCAATTTGATCCCTGTAGCGCCGTTTGGCCTCTGTCACTGTCCTCCTTACGTTGTATCGCGCCACCTTGTGGTCATTCATGTTGCCTGCCACCAGGCCGTCGTTGTATGCTTTGGTGCGCGCTTTCAGAGCTTCACGGACGGATTTGTCTACCCAGGGTTTTTGATTTGGGTAAACTCTAATTGTGGTAGTGGGGATTGTTTCTTCCACCAAAGTACGAACATAGTCCAGCACTGTCTCCGTGTACGTGTAGACATTAATGTTATCTGTGTCGCGGAACACGCTCCAGTCTGTGCACTCAAACGCAGCCTGGAGCGTCCCCCCCGACTCCACATCCCATTTCTGCACCTCTCGCGAGACTACAGGTGTGCTCTTGATTCTTTGTTTGTACTTTGGAGAAAGAAAAATGGCCGCATGATCAGACTTCCCAAAGCCACTAGCAGAATGAGCCTTGTATCCACCCTTGAATTGCGAGTAACAGTGATCTAAAACATTACAATCTCTAACGTCTCTCTGGAATTTAATCCTTGCTCGGATGTCGTCTAATTTATTGTCAATCGATTGTACATTGGCTAGCAATATACTGGGTAGTGGCGTTCGGTGTCGTCTGGTTCTCAGTCTGTTACGGATCCCAGCTCTCTTCCCACGCCGTCTGATGGTTCCTTTGTCCCTGGGGTCAAGACCTGATCCTGGTGTTCTCAGGATCTCAACAGGCCATTGCTGCGGTTCAGAAAGCTGATCCAGGGAGTAATCTAGTCGGTAAGTTTCCCGTAATCCGATGTCTATAAGTGACTGACGGTCATACACATTAAATGCACCTACTGTTGGTACAGACAAAACTCTTAAAACTATAAATATTAGCAAAAGTAAGCACAGTCTCGACGGAGCGCACAGACAGGCGGCCGGACATAGCGGCGCCATCTTTCTTTCTGTATTGTTATCGATATCGTTATCGCAATATCATTTTTGGCCATATCGCCCAGCCCTAAATTAACTTCTAGAATTACCGGTAGTAAAAATTCTCTCTTATTTATAATTTGTTTTATATATTTTTATTATCTTTTTCCCCCTTTCTTTTTCCGCTTTTCTCCCATCCCAATGTTAGTCGTTATGCCAATTCCCAGTCCCCTTCCTGGTCGCTGCGCAGTGCGCACTCTACCCCCTACCGTCGGTCTGGGAGGGCGGAGACTATCACATGCTTCCTCCGACACATGTGTAGCCAGCCCACCGCTTCTTTTCACCTGGCAGCGTGGACTCTCACTGGGAGAGTGTAACGTGTGGAAGGTCACACTACCTCTCCCAGATCCTTCCCTCGCTGTGCAGGCGCCCCGACCGAACTGTAGGAGTCGCTGTTTACAACGACCAGGACCCACCCACGCCGGCTTCCCACCCGCTAACACTGCCAACAATTGTGTTAGTATGGACGGTCGGCCAAGCCGGAGGCACCACAGCCGGATTCGATCCCACTGGCTCTATGGTGGTAGACAGACGCTTATTCCGCTGCGCTATAAAAAGTTGACAAAGAAAATGAAAAAAAAGTGCAGATTACGTTTGTGGCTGATATTGATTTGGTAGAGTGAGGGTCCATTGTTGTGTTTAGATTGCCTCCTTCACACGCCCTCTCCGTTATGTCCATTTGTCATTCATCAATAGGCCTGGGCCTGCTTCGTTTGTGAATATTGCTAACATGCAAGTGTGAGCGGCCAAAGTAATTAAGGCCTCGTCTTCCCAGAGTGGGTTCAGTACAGTTGGCATAGTATGGAGTGGAAGGAAGAGGGAACAGCAAAGCAAACTGCTGAGCAGCCGCCAACACGGCTGCATATTTAGCCTGGTTTCTGGAGCTCTTTATGGATGTCTCCATTCTGCTTACCCAACAGCCGTGCGGTAATTGATTTGGTGTCAGCTGCCTGGATTTAGAGAGCTGACCCTTGGTGCAGATCTAGACAGGCCAGGCGATTGAAGGCCTTTTTAAATTCATTGCAGGACTAGGAAGCTGGTCGCCGTGTCCTAGGTGTGGGGAGCTGGTGATTGAAGGCAAGTGGCTGTGGAAGAGGAGGGGACTTTAAAGCTACTACAGAGACTCATCTAGTCCTGACAATGACAGAAGTTTTCATTGATTTCTGATGCGTTATGTCCCATTGATAATAAAATCGGTGGCCTCCTTGTGTTTGTTGTCTGCAGTGATCGGCACAAAGCTTGGCACTCAAGGTGCCCTTTGTCTTGTGTATATGTCTGCACTTGACGGAGCTATATGAAACATGCGGCACCACACCTCCTGCTCCCGGCTATCTTTCCAGCAGGAGAGAAGGGGAGGCGGTATGTGGAGAAGAGAACAGTTAGGCCTGTATTTGTGGGATTAGTTCTTGGCCTTGGTTACGGTTGGCAGGAGATGAAACAAAAGGAGGTCTCTCTTCTCCTCAGAAGCTTTCACACAGTGATGTTTCTTCCTTTTATTTCTCCCGACTGGATTTACAGTGAGAGGAGGACACGGCACAATGGTTTTGCCAAATTGTTTGTGATATATTGTTCTAACATGGCTAGCGGATTGGCCTGTAAGGTAACTAGAATGGCATGCGAGAGACCAGCAAACACTCCCGGACATGAATATTCAGGAGGATACCAAGCAGACGGAGGAGACTCATTACAATACTGTGTAGTTTGAGGAGACCTGGCATCAGTGTAAAATTTTCCTCTGGATAATAAAAGTATTTCTATTCTATTCTAAACTCGCTCTGGTCTCCGTCCAGCGTCCAACATTTTGTCATTACATCTTGGGCCTGACACCAACGATATCTAAAGCTTTGACTTTAATCTGCGTCTTTGACCAATTTGAAAAACAAGAAATTAAACGGTGTAGGTCCTCGGCTGTCACCGATCCACCAAGTTTTTAATCAAATCGTATAAGAGTTTTTTTTTTTTTTTTTTTTATACAGATGCACAGACAGATGGGACACGCATACCTGTGCACTTTGTGTGTGGTTAATGACGTAGTTATGGTGTGTTTGTTGGCATTACCCTCCATAATACATTATCACCCTGGTAAAGAATACAGGATTATATATGGAAGAGCAACTTCATGTCAAGTGCTGGTAGACAAAAGAAAAGTTATGTTGCAGTTGCAAGATATAATCCCTTTTCGGGAGTCTGAAAACATTTTCATTCTATCAGTGTCACTCGGAAAATGGGACAGTCCACGGTCAGATTGAGACATCAACTGGATGAATTTCTGCTCTGTAAATCTTTGAGCAGTTGAGCAGGCATGTGGGCTGCTTTTTGTGTATAAATATCTTCTCCACAGACGGCGGGCACCAGGGCAGAGAGGACTGAAGTCTGTTCTGTAGTGTGTGTATATGTTTATGTCTGTGTTTGTGTGTGTGTGCGTGCGTTTTCAGTGCCTGGATCCCGGGCTGTCATTACGTGTGATTTGGGACAGACTGAGCAGTGCTTTGCCTTCAGTCTCACAGGCTGGCTGTGGGTTGTGAGTCAATGGTAAAGAGGCCGCAACAGAGGGGTTGTCGTCGGGACAACTGCAGGCGGAGAGATCATTACTGTTAGGGCTGCTGCACCGATACACAGTATCGACTAGGGGTGTAAAGGTACACATATCCATACCGAACCATTTCAGTACTGGACCTTAGGTTCAGTACGGCTGTGTACCGAACGAATACAACAGTATTAACCACTAATGACCGCCCACCGGGGGCTGTTTTTCCACAATCTAATATAATAATTTTATAAGTCGATTATTCATTTCAATATATAATATTCGTTGACAGCCCAAGTACAATTAATTACTGCACACTACTTCACCCCTGAGTGGAACATGGAAAGCCAAACCTTTCCCCACTGTACCGAAAACCCGTACCGAACCGTGACTTCAAAACCGAGGTACGTACCGAACTGTGGTTTTTGTGTACTGTTACACCCCTAGTATCGACTGATAATGGGCTTTAAAAAGCCCTGGTATCGGTCTGATTTTATGTTTACAGACGATATTTGGCCAATTGTAGAATTGGTATTTTAGTGATTTATACAGCTAGTTTACTTAAAGGGGCACTTCACCAATAAACAATGCTGACGTATTTTTTCACATAATCTCACAAACCTTTTGCACACATTAATTTAGTTTGACAGTTAACCAAAGAACAAATAAATGTCAGTTAATTTCTCCTTTTTAATTGCATGGTTGTGTCCTATACTTATTACAAGGAGTGCTTTAACCCCCCTCCCCTCCTCAACACTCATTATTTGGGGATACTATACATATTATGAACAATCTGTATCAGCCAATAGGGGCAGGGGACATCAGATATACTTCTATTCGTGATTACAGTGCGTATGGCTAAGGCTCTTAGTTTAATCTTCCTTTGATTTTAAAATACAATCCATAGATTTAGTCCATTTCTATCCTTGCCAGCATTGTCAAAATGCCGGTATTATGGTTATTTATCATATTAGGAAAGGTGCCGGCATGCGACTCCTCACCTCTGTTGTTGTTTCATGTTTCATCTGTGTTGTTGACACTATTGTGACGTAGATTTTGGAAATCTCACAATCCCACCTCCCTTCTGTGGCCACCATGGCAATAGCAGCCAGCTCTGGATTGTATAACAGGATTATTTCTTCTTGCATAATGACTTCCCTGGTGGTCACGGGTCTTAAAGGGAGGCGGGGTCTGTCCCCACATGTTACATTAGCACCAGGGGGGACCTGCTTAGAGCCATATGAAATCCGTTTTATTATTTTCCAAATTCCATTTTATTTTTTCCCAAATTCCATTTTTTCCGTTTGAATATTTCAGAATTCTGTATTTTGCCTTTTATGCTCATTTTACCATCAGAAATAGTGTCTAATAAGTGGGAATGAA
This sequence comes from Notolepis coatsorum, assembly GCF_963971535.1. Classification (NCBI taxonomy): domain Eukaryota; kingdom Metazoa; phylum Chordata; class Actinopteri; order Aulopiformes; family Paralepididae; genus Notolepis; species Notolepis coatsorum. Next base: position 39,019,837 of record NC_140167.1, read on the forward strand.
TAAATGTCCACAATTGAATAAGATATAACAGTCCATTTAATGTTTTTAAGTGCTTCAACTCAGAAATACAGTTAAATTTTACACAATATTTTTCAATTAATATTGTGACAAAATAAAAATACATATTTCAAGTGTAAACAATAGATACAGCTAGCTACTACTGACATTATCACAATGACAATGTCAGTAACCTAGCTATATCTATTATATTGTGATGAAATATAGTAATGCATAATTTAGGCACCTTTAGTTTAGTTTATTTCGTTTATAAAGGACAGTGTATAATGGCAATCGTTTGCATTAAACAAATGGATGAGTGCACCAGATTTAGCAAGAAGCTATCATTTCCATCTATAGTCCTATGTACTGTAACGTTTCATAGCTATTTAAGTTTATTTAGATTATAAAGGGCAGTGTATAATACTATAATGACAATAGTTTGCATTAAACAAATGGATGGGTGCACTAGATTTAGCAAGAAGCTATCATTTCCATCTATAGTCCTATGTAATGTAACGTTTCATAGCTATTTAAGTTTATTTAGATTATAAAGGGCAGTGTATAATGACAATCGTTTGCATTAAACAAATTGATGGGTGCACCAGATTTAGCTAGAACTTCTAGAAGCTATCATTTCCATAGATAGTCCTATAACGTTACATAGCTATTTAAGTGTATTTAGTTTATAAAGGGCAGTCGTTTGCATTAAACAAATGGATGGGTGCACTAGATTTAGCTAGAAGCTAAACGTCCTAACGTTATAGCTATTTAATCACAATAGTGTCGCAAGCGTTTTTGCGGGTCCAGTCCACGGAACGTTGACAGAATTAGCAAAACACCTTATCACCGGAGGCATAAAAGTCATTAGGATACTGTTCTGCTCTGAATTGAGGGCTTATTGTGGAATTGTTTAGCTTCTTGACGATGTTAACACTGAAGCAGCCAGACGCTTGAGCACCGCGGCTGTGTTGTGTGTAACACGCTGTAGCGTCCCCGCCTCCCCGGTCGCGTGTGCACCAAACGTTCCACCCAAAAACGAAATTTCAGTCCAGATTAGGCCAAATTCTGCAATATTCCACGTTTTGCAGTTGATTCCATTTTTATTGGTTAATTCCGCGATTCCGTCCGCGATTCCGTGAACGCGGATTTCATATGGCTTGCAGCCACCTAAATCCTCTTAGCCCCTCCCGCGTTGTGCCATCCTGCCTGGCAGGACCACCAGCTTCAACTCAAATAGATCAAAAACCAGATTACTGTAGTCCTCTAGAGACAAACATACATACAGCCAGATTATGGCGCCATCTGTCCAGATGGGCAGCGTCAATGCACTTTCCCTGGCATAAGAATGTGACTAGGGATTGAATATTTGAATATTACCATCATGTCCTGTTTAGCTTTTAGAGTGTAGACTCTGCCAAGGATTTGCATGCACCCCCAAACCAATCCAGCTACATGGTGAGAGTGAGCTACACATGTACAATAACATTTCTTAGGCGCTCCGCTTGATTGAACTTCCTTCATGGTGAACCAGCTTCATAGAAATGTCACACTTTACTGAGTTTTAAGAGGATTGGAGTAACATGCTTGAAAGACCACTTCTGAAAATGGGTTAGCCATGGGTAAAAAAAAATAAATAAACTCTTGCAATGCAACCCCAGTAAAAGGAATTCCACACGCAGGCTGAACATTAAAAGGAATGACTCGGCACAACTAAAACCGCTTCATCATAACGCCATATGAAGGATGATGTCCTTTTTATTCTGCTAAACCTGATATGATCAACCAAGGAGGTGTTTGTTTAGGCATAATCTCAAAGCGGTGGCGGAGGAATTCTCGTATCTGTTCCCTAAACTTTCACATTTGCCTCAGCTCCTGCTTGTCGGGGTGTTTTCGCTGAGTCCTGGATAAATGGTGTGATGAGCCTATATACAGCTGCTCATTGGCCAGCACTCGACTGGCTGAAGCAGAATGAACTGTTGCAGACGGTGACAGACCCCCCCACACAACATTTGCCACTTCTCCCTCTGAGCGAGGTATCCTTGGCAGCCAGCCAGAAGACAGTGAAACAAGCCTAGAATAGAGTATGGAGGGCAGAGGCACGGTTTCTGGCCATCCCAGAAGTGGTTTCAATGTGCACGCACTTGATGATATGGAAGTTCATGAATCCTCCCCCATCCACCGCAGACAAGTGAAGCCTAGAGTCAGTAGCAGTATACGGTAGGGCTGCTCCATTATGGCAAATATTTGGTCAATATTGAGATCATGATTATTTGACACGATTACTCATTCGCTTAATGCATTTATTGAACTTTATATACAGTGGATTTTCACAATAGTTTTATCTTGATTATCTTGTTTTTATAATCGTTGGAAGCCAAACTCGTAATTTACACACACTTTAAATAGCGATAGCACAGAATTTCACTCTTATGTACAAGTTATAAAGAAGTGACCATAAAGGAATGTGAATCTCAACATCTTAATCAGTCAGTCACTGGCCGTTATTCATTCACTCTTAAAAAAACCAAGAACTGTTATTCATTCACTCAAAAGAATTAAAAAAAAACAGTTTCAAGCAGTTTCAACTGGTCTCACCAACTCATTGTCATTCAGTTGTGACTGAGAGGGTTCAGGAATACTTCTCACTCACTGAGGTTGAGGTTACGGGAGTGTAATGATACATAACATTTATAAATGACAGGTCTCTTGACTGTTTTTTTAGTCATGTCATAGAGAGGGAAACGAGGACGTCTTACAGCAGTCACAGGCGAGCGTCGGGCCACAGTGAGTGGATGGGCAGTAAATCTGTCATCTTGTCATTTACCCAAGGTAGTGGTTGTCCTCGGGCACGATGATGTGAATTGCAATTTTGTGAGTCCCCAGATGTTCACCATCTTACTGACTTAAAAACGTATATATCACTACACTGACACTGATGAAGGTCCTGTTTCATCTTTTAGCTTATCGGCCAATAATGAAAACAAAAGATATTTAAACAAATTTGGGGATACCTTGCATTCATCTCTTTTCTTTGATGAGTTTATGTTAATGTGAAACAAAGTCTTTGAAAAGAGGGATAGACTTGTAGTACAGTAGATGACGGCTAGTACTTCAGGAAATGACGACGACGAACTGACAGATTAACCTTTTTTAGTAATTTTTTTTAAATCTTTTTCTCCGCCTGATTTTCTGTGCTTTTCCTCCCATCCCAATTTAGTCGTTATGCCAATTCCCCCCTCCCCTACCTGGTCGTTGTGCCCACTACTGGTCGGTCAAGGGAGCCCTGAGGTCCTCCGACACATGCAGAGACAGCCAGCGGCTCTCTTTTCACCTGACAGCGCGGACTCTCATTGGTGAAGTGTAACGCGTGGGAGGTCACGCTGCCTTCACCACTTCCTGTCTTTTGCTGTGCAGGCGCCCTGACCTGACCTGTAGGAGTCGCTGTCCACAACGCCAGATTACCACCCCATCGACTTCCCTCCCGCTAACTCAGCCAAACGAGTTAGTTAGTATGACGGCTGGCCCAAGCCGGAGGCAATGCTGACACCCGGATTCGAGACCGGAGTCTCTCACATTGGTGACGAGCGCAATCTCCGTTGCGCCACCCAGCCGCCTTTTTTTTTGTCCTTTTCAAAGCCAAGTTCCTATTTGATAAGTGCTATCTTTGAAACAAAATTTAGCCTCTTTAGTGTCACTGATTTATAGTGTGCATAACAAGGTTTTGTGTACCATCATGAAAGATTTGCACATCAATCAAATGAAGAGTCCGTATATTTATTATAGCCTGATTGATTTCGCAGGCACATGCCAACATTGACAGCTAGTGTTTTACTCTACTGAATCTTATTGGTTAGGGCAGGGGTCGGCAACCTGCGGCTCTTTAGCCAATCGGCTGCGGCTTTTTCCTTATTATTTTGGAGATCGATGTCATACTGTGACACTGAAATGAAAAAATATTTCATCAACTAAAATATTTAGTCAACAAAAATATTTCATTAACTAAAATATACACTACGTCACACCCCGCGCCTCTCCCTGCCGTCTGCAAGTGGCTAATCTTGAGTTTCCGACCCCCCAGTAAGCTAACCGTGGATAAATCCAAAAAAAGGAAAGTCTGAGGAAAATAGAGGGTTTAATTCAGCGTGGACAGATTAATTTGCTTTCACGACTAACGATGCAGGCTTACCTGTATGTGGTGCGAACAACGAAAAATTTACTTTTTATTTTATAGATTTTCCACAAATAAGGGAAGGACTCAAATAGAGCTGCATAGTTCAGGGTTTTATTTCAAAGTAGGTCTACAGATGCCAGTGTTTTTTCTCCTTTTCTGTGTTTTTTTTCTCCTTTTCTGTGTTTTATTTCAAAGTAGGTCGTCTTTTTTCAAAGTGGACTACTTTTTATTTTATAAATGTTCCACAAATAAGGGAAGGACTCAAATATACCTGAATAGTTCAGGGTTTTATTTCAAAGTCGGTCTACAGACACCAGTGTTTTGTCTCCTCTTCTGTGTTTTATTTAAAAATAGATCTACACACAGCCAGTATTTTTTCTCCTCTTCATAAGAGTTTGAGGTTTTCCTTTGTTATAACAGGTTAAAACAGCAATAAAAAGTCTAAAACTTTATTTTTGTTGCTTTATAATTCCATTAATGCAACAAACTGTGTGCTATAAGTATAAAGTATAATAAATCGCAAATTACTTTGGGTATGCAATTGTCAGGTGTTTTATGCTAAATGTGGGGTATGCTTGGGGATATATGTAAGGGATAATGTATAGCTACGAGGTCATTGTCACAAAATAATTGACTGACACAGAGTTTAAATTACCGAGGCGCAGCGCCGAGGTGTTTTTAAACGTCAGTGAAGGTCAATTATTTTGCGACAATGATCGAGTATAGCTATACATTATCCTGCTTATTACATGGCTAACTTACTAACAATATACCTAATTAATTTTACATCGACAAGACGAGATCAAATGCAGACGCAGTTCTGTTCTGGCTCCACTGTCATCGTCACACACACTCTGCTGTCAGTGCAGCCAGCAGGCGTCGGGTCCCCCCAGGGCTGTGTTCTGAGCCCCCTGCTGTACTCACTCTACACACACGACTGTGTGGCCAAGTTCAGCTCCAACTCCATAGTGAAGTTCGCAGACGACACGGTGGTGGTGGGGCTGATCTCGGACAACGACGAGAAGGCCTACCGGGAGGAGGTTGAGGTACTGGAACGCTGGTGTAGAGCCATATGGAATCCGCGATCACGGAATCGCGGACGGAATCGCGGAATTGAGCAATAAAAATGGAATCTACTATAAAAAAAAAAAATCTTATTTTTTTTTTTTTTTTTTTTTTTTACTTTTTTTTTTTTTTATGTTGTGGGACTTGTACAGCACTTTGTTCAACTTTGTCAGTGCTGTAAAGTTTAAACCTTTTAAAATCTTAGACAAACAAAACACTTTGCTTTCATGAAATATTGTAAGCCGTCATTTGAGGCTTTATAAAAGCAGCACAATGAACACAAATCTGTCAGTGCCGAGTCCGACCTCATCTTAAATAACAAACAGCATTGCTTGTTGTACAGTAGTTAACAAAGAGAGGCAGAGTTGATTTTGCAAAAATATATAAATTTTTTTTTTTTTTTTTTTAAATCAAATTTTATTTTCTTATTCGAATCCCATGCCCATCGAACGAAGCTTCAAAGTATTTAGACGGCCCTATTAAATGGACTGTTATATCTTATTAAATTGTGGACATTTATTCATTCCCACTTATTAGACACTATTTCTGATGGTAAAATGAGCGTACAAAGCAAAATACAGAATTCTGAAATATTAAAACGGAAAAAACGGAATTTGGAAAAAGATAAAATGGAATTTGGAAAAAAATAAAACGGATTTCATATGGCTCTACGCTGGTGCCAGGACAACAGCCTGCTCCTGAACATTGGTAAAACCAAGGAGCTGATCGTGGATTATAGGAGAGGACAGCAGGAGACGCACACACCACTGATGATTAACGGGGCTACCGTGGACAGGGTGAGCAGCTTTAAGTACCTGGGGGTCCACATCTCAGAGGACCTGACATGGTCAACACACATAGACACAGTAGTAAAGAAGGCGAAACAGCGCCTCTACCACCTGAGACAGTTAAGGAAGTTCAGAGTATCGGGGAAGATACTCCAGTCCTTCTACTCAGGAGCTGTAGATAGCATCCTGACCGGAAACATCACTGCCTGGTATCGAAACAGCACGGCACAGGACAAGAAGGCCCTACAGAGAGTGGTGCGCTCAGCCGAGCGTACCACGGGTATTGCACTACCCCCCCTGCAGGTTCTATACAATAAGAGGTGCAAATCCAGAGCCTGCAGGATAATGAAAGACCCTCACCACCCCAATAACAGCCTGTTTCAGCTGCTGAGGTCAGGCAGACGCCTGCGAACCCCAGCTACTAGGACAGAGCGGCTTAGGCTCAGCTTCTTCCCCCAGGCCATCAGAGCCATGAACAATGAACATTGAGTGCTCAGAACATTGAACTATCCACACACAAGCACACATGAACACACACACGACACGCACGCTGTGCACGCTCACACACGAGCAGCCACTTAACACTTTAACATGAGCGGGCACACACTCATGTCGCACACACGCACACTTATGGCCAAAGGAAAGGACACTTTAAATTAGAATAACAGGAACAGTGTATTGCACTACCAAAGCTAACTAGCATGTCCCATATGCTCTGTAAATAACTATGTACAGATACCGAGATGTCACTCCATGTTACCTGTTACCTGTTTACTGCACAATGTTGTTTTTTAATTTTTTGATTCTATTATATGTTGTACCACTGTATTGCACATCGTTGCGGGCAAGACCACCCGCATTTCATTGTATACCTGTATGCCGTGACAATTAAAACTCTTGACTTGACTTGACTTGAGGTGTGTCTGATTGGCTGCATAATGATGCAGTGTGTCAGTGGCCTTGATTGCGAACAGCTGCGCACAGCGGTCATTATTGTTCCACAGAGGTCCGTTATCGAGTAATATCGGACCTCTGACGAGCACTATTGACCAATCGCAAGCAAGCATTCATTTCGGCTAATGTGAAAACGCCATGTAATAAAAAACGTTATACACTGTTATCTTCATTTTAAGGGTAAATAGGTTGTGCGGCTCCCTGAGCATTTTATTTTGTGGGTGGGGGGAAAGTGGCTCTTTTGATAGTAAAGGTTGCTGACCCCTGGGTTAGGGAGTGGCCGATACCACTTATTCATTACCGTTACCACAACCTTGAATATATACCAATACCCCCCTGAAACAACAACCAAGCTGTTAATAATCCATTTTTATGGATGCACTTTTCTTCAGATTGTCATCTAAAAAACACCATGCTCAATCTATGAAACAAATACTCTACTTTCCTAAAGGAAGAAATAGGGCTGTGCGATATAACGATAACGATAATTATCGCGATATATTTTAATAATAGATATCGGGGGAAAAAAATATCTTTTTTTTTTTTTTCTTGCAACAGGCTCGTTTTAAAACCAGAGACAGTGGACAGACTTGTCTTTCTTGCCTGCAACTTAAAGTAATAGCTTTGCTTGTCCAAATGACAATACTGACCAAATTGAGATTTATTTTTCTCTTGTCCATTTATTTTGTTTGCTTTCTAATTTAAAATACAGTTTGAAACTGTCTGTACACAGTAGGCTATGTGTGTTAGCAGAGCTAGACTCCAGTCCAGTTTACTTATCGATATCGAGTGATATGATAACATTATCATATCGTTATCGCGATATCATTTTTTGCCATATCGCCCAGCCCTCCGAAGAAATACAGACCACACAACATGACTCACAACATGACTCACACAACATGTTTAGACGGAAACGCTCGCGGGTGAATCTGGAAAAATATTTTTTCGGATGTGCCTTTTGTTCATACGGCAACAGCGTTTTTGCGGGGAGAATCCGCAAAAAAGTGAAACCACCTTCCTGGGTGGAAATCCTAGAAACGCTATCATCTGAACAGTCAAACCGCATAAAACTATGACGAAAGGGTTCTCAAGGCTCTCGTTGCGTACTGCTTACATCACAGGCATGCGCCAGTAGCCTAGAAGCGTAAACAAAGCGAACAAGCATGTCTGATTCTATCCACGGAGATCACCACATTGGCAGTACTTTTAAATACACAAGAATCAGTCCAGCGGCTATCACATCTAGTGACTGGAGCCACTGTCTGTGAGTGACTCTGCTTTGGTCCAATCACATTCCCCCACCCACAGTCTGCGAATCAGAGACTGAGTAGGGCGGGTCTTCACAGCAGCTTGGTTGTCTCAACTACCTGAGGCAGTGTAGCAGGGCTCCGTCGTCTCGAGTCGACTACACTTTTACAGCCTCGTCTGCACGAATAATTCCCTCCCAAAACACTAGTCTAAACGCAAAATGAAAAGTGAGACCGCAAGACGACTTCTGCGGTTTCTGTTGAGACTCTCTCCGTCTAAACATGGCCTTAGTCAAACATTTTCACACACAAACATTTTAGCAGCATTTTCTAATGGTCTGCAACATTCAAACATAAAATTTTTGCCACAAGCATCGACATGATATTTCAATGGATCGTTCGGATTATATTTGATATACCTTTTATTACAAAGAAATTCAATATCCGATCCAGTGTTTTAGCGGGTATCGGATTGTCTTATCCCTAATGTTGGTGTAACGTCTCTCTCACTTGACCTCCTTGGGAGTAGTAGCAGCAAGAAATAAGTTGTCGTGCTGGTGTCAGAAATGGAACGGACTCTTCAAGGAGCCACCTTGTTCCTGTGGCGATTATAGTAGAGAAAATGGCAGATAATCACCTTTTGAAATGGACGTTTTGAGTTTGGTGTTGTTTGAAGGAGTGCCTTCATTCCTTGATTCATTATAGTAGTTCCTGATGTGATGACTCCTTTTGAGATTGGAGCGCCTTCATCCCTTAATACCTAACGGTAGTTCCTGATGTGATAACTGACCTTTTCAAGGTACGGTAACCTGTATCTGCGCAACTCAACCAGGCTGATACTTTCTAACATCAAAAAGTTTAATCAGTTTGTCCAGAACATCGCCTACTATTGACTTCTTCCCCATGATGCAACACTGCAGGAATGTTCCCTCTGGCTGTGTGGAATGCAGCAGGAGGCGGCCATAGGGCAGCAGCTATCTCAATGCCTCCTTTTCTTCCTCTGTCAGGGCAAGCCTGTATACTGCAGAGACCTCCGGAGGAATGCTACTGCTCTCTATAGACTGTCTTGTGCCCCCACGCCCCACCAAAGAGTTTTAATATAGGAAAAAGGTCTTTCACCATGACTCAGTTTGTGGCTTCCTGTTTTGTCAAGAAAGACAGTATCATACAGTATACTATGTTCATAATCATATTGAATAATCTTCTATCGAATCTGCCTCTTGATGTCATCAACTTAACGCCCCTCTTTGCTCAGAGTTTGTGGCTTCCGTGAGCTCAAGTTTGATAGCCTTCATGGCATTGTGGGATTGTTTGTTTCACTGTCTGCTAGGGGTGTAACAGTATGTGTGTTGGTCCCACGACGCCACCGTACCGGTGTCACGTTTGGGTCCGTCATTCACACTGACATAGCTTAATGGTGAGAGTATAGTCATTCTGAACCACACTCTAATCCAGAAGCTGGCGATAAAGCACCTAAACACTGTTTTACAACCGCTATTAAGGAACAAGAAGCGGCAAATGCTTTCGCGTTGACTATGGCGAGTGCAAATGAGACACTAGCCACTTTCGTGACTGATGCACGCCAACAAGGTTTGGCCGAGTGAATCCTGCTAAAAGCGGCTTTAGCTGCCTGATGCTGGAAATAAAGCTGTGTTGACTAGTGTTGACCAGTTTATAAAAATGATTTAAAATGTTTATTAGCAACACCAAGCTTTCAAACCCTAACGTTTGTCTGTTCGAAACCCTCGTGCAACTGGGAGTACCTTTGAAATTTCTCTGTGATACATATAACGAACGGTTCGGGTAGGACCAGTTCTTCAGGGTAAATCTAGGTTGGTTTCCCATTGAGGAGCAAGGGACTGTGGATTCACTTTGCCAAACCTTGTTGGCGTGCATCACAGTCACGAAAGGGGCTAATGAGACACAGGAGCTAGAAGACCCGCCTGCTACTTTCAAATCTGTTTTTATTTTTTGTTTTACTATATATTTCGATCTACCCTTTCTTTTATATAGCTTCTCTCTCCTTGTACAGTGTCCTTGAGTCTGAGAAAGGCGCTTTTTCTCTTCAAATTAAATCCATTATTATTATTAAATCAGCTGTGTGGCAAAATCTTGGGTTCGCAGCGGCAATGTAGAGTGAGTGGTGGACTGGACAAAGCCGGTGTGTCGGTGGAAACACATAGAACATGCTAACGCATATAAGACGACATCACCCTGATGTGCCAAATCACAGAAGCCAGCCAGGCAGAAAGAAACGGGACAACAACTACTTATCCCTGCTGCTTTTAAGCCTCTAGATACCAAAGCAGATGAGGCCAAAACCATTACAGAAGCAATTGGCATCTACATTTCAGCAGCTATGCAGCAGCATTTTAATTTGTAAATAAATGAAAGGAAACATAGCCTTATGCATTTGTGATTTGTGTTGCTCTTTTCCTGTTGTGCCCAACTCGTACTGAAATCAAAAGGGTCATGATTAATTTGGAACCTTCTCCCTTTGTCTCTCCACAGTTCGTTGTTGCACTAGAACATACACGCATACACACACAAAGGGTTCGACAGATTTCTCAACTTCCTTCCACTACAGTAACACAACATATGATGTTGAATAATGTGTCCAGTCCTTTATGACTAATTGTGCTCTAGGCCTGTTGTAGATTTGTGAAAATGTGATTGTTGGTTGCAGATCTGCCCAGCAGGCGTAGGCTTTAGTACCGTGCAAATCTTCCCAGTCTACTTTCACTCCTTTCTCTTGCTGTGCTGCAGCCTTTATTCCCATCCTCAAGAAATGATTTATATAGAGATAAAGCTTTGTGACCTTGTTGAGAAAGAACACTTGAGATAAGTGTGGATCATTTATTATTTGCTTACCATTGTAGAGGTAATACTGTTTCCATACATGTGTACAGTAGGGTTGACCTTCGATTATTTTTTTTGAATTCGAAGCTTCGGGCCGAGATTCGATTTTAATTCGAAGCTTCGAAATAAACATTTTCTTTAAAAAAAATATATATATATATTTTGTATTTAAATTTTTTATTTAGATTTTTATGTTGTGGGACTTGTACATCACTTTGTTCAACTTTGTCAGTGCTGTAAAGTTTAAACCTTTTTAAATCTTAGACAAACTAAACACTTTGCTTCCATGAAATATTGTAAGCCGTCATTTGCGGCTTTATAAAAGCAGCACAATGAACACAAATCTGTCAGTGCCGAGTCCGACCTCATCTTAAATAACAAACAGCATTGCTTGTTGTAATTAACAAAGAGAGGCAGAGTTGATTTTACAAAAAATAAATAAAAAGAAAATCTTTTTTTACATAATCGAATTTTATTTTCATATTCGAATCCCATGCCCATCGAACGAAGCTTCAAAGTATTTAAGACAGCCCTAGTGTACAGTATGTATGCATGGGGTATGTGGATTGGTCGGTGTAATATGTGTGTTGTTAGGCATAGGCGATGGGACAATATTATCGCTTACATTTCGTGCACGTGTGGCCAGTGGCCACGATAATGGAGCGAAATTAAATTATGCAACCCCTGTTATGAATCTAAGTCTATAGTCAGTCTCACTCTTTCCCTTTCTCTCTTGCTTCACCGCATTGTTGTAGCCTATCAAATAAGAGGTAAGATTATGTGAGCCTACGTTCTGACTCTGTATATAACGCTACCGCATGCAGCCCAACTTAGTGGGGAAAACTTTGGAAAGATGTTGGCTCATCAGCAATAGAATTCAAATGCACCTAACGTAATAGTCAATGGTGGCGAGACTGTATGAGAGCAGTTGCCAACATTGAGTACATAACGTTGAGTCCGTGCAGTTGAAAAAGCCAAATTGTCATATGACAATGTCCACAGTGATTCATTGCGATGGAAAAGGTACCATCATTTTTTTTATACTTTTTTTATGTACAGTACAAGTTAAATATGAATTACTATTTTTATTTTATTCACAGCCCATCCTCATCTTCTCACCCTCCTTCCTCACTTTTCCTCCCTGGAGCCTAAGAGCCAATGTTACCTCATTAAGCAGATCATCTGATTATAAAAAGTATTATAAATACTGGCCATAATGATATAACTGCAGAACTAAAACAAGAAATATCACAATGTTGGGCTCAGTGGTCGATGGCCCAACCAACCCTAATTGACACATCATTTAGTCCTCCAGGCTCAACCAGTGCGTTGCATCTCTAGGGTAGCTACTCTTCTTGCTGTCTTCTTGTCAGAACTGGTAAGAGGAGGTTTGAGGCGGGGAAAGACGAGAATTCTCAGTTTTAAAAGTGTCACGTCTTCCTGTAATTCAAAAAGACAGGAGCCAACTAAAAGCAAGTTGACTTTTAAGTGAACAGACACAAATCTCCGTAGGCTGCTGCAGCTGAACACAAACATCTCTATACAGGTGTGTAATAATGGGCACAATGGTTGCCAGTAGCCGGCCCAGCTCATCAGCCGAAGCGACAATGTCTTTGAGTGTATATGTTGATATGGGGACGCTTTGTAGCCAGGACAGTGACACATGACATCAAACCTCAAGGATACCTGGTTCATTGTTGTAATTGTTATTGAATAGAATATAACTTTATTTTTCATAGGTCTTTATTAGGGATGCACCGAAATTTCGGCCACCGAAAGTTTTCGGCCGAAAATGGCCAAAAATGCCCTTTCGGCTTTTGGCCGAAAGAGTTTTTTCACCGAAAATATATCACCGAAACAGAAACAACCTGTAACCTAACGCGTGTTGTTGTGATGATGTCATCAAAACGCGGCTTCAGTCATTACATGCTTAACGTGAGCTCTTCAGTCCTGCGTTCTGCAGCCTGTGAAAACTCCTCTTGGGACTCGGGGGAGTCGCGCTGTTTCTATGTAAACTCTGCGCGCAATGCTTTATATCCTTATTTACTATATGCCCGTCGCGGTTAATCACTGAGTGATCTAATATGCATATTCTTCAGAGCGATAGGGTGGGGGGGAGGGGGGGTTGTGTTTCTCACAGTGACGCTGTCTGTCGTTGATAATATAATCTGAAGAGCATTATTATTATTATCATTCTTGAGCATACACGTCGCGCGTCTACTGTGCCAAAGTCAAGAGAGCACATTCATCTGGGGACTAGAAAGGTGCGCTCAGTAGAGCACAGATGTCCACATGTCTTCTCTCTCTCGCTCTCTCTCTCTCTCTCTCTCTCTCTCTCTCTCTCTCTCTCTCTCTCTCTCTCTCTCTCTCTCTCTCTCTCTCTCTCTCTCTCTCTCTCTCTCTCTCTCTCTCTCTCTCTCTCTCTCTCTCTCTCTCTCTCTCTCTCTCTCTCTGATTGATTGAAAACTTTATTAACAGATTGCAGAATGGGTACAATACAGTACAGCTCAATACACACAATTGTTAAGGGGATGCAGACCAGAGAAAGACTTTCGTCTTGTTTACATCAGGGTCCCCCATTTTCAATTCATCAGGACATAATATGACATACATGACATACAGATAGACAGTACTGCTACATCTATACATTTATGACATACCAGATTTGCAAATACAGTACTGTTTGTGATACAAAAAGACCCATAATAGTGATTATTTAAGTTAAGTTTAGCCATAATCATATATTTTTCCATAATCGGGTAGCTGAACAACATTGGTAAAAAAATTATATTCTATGAATCATTTTCGGCATTCGGTTTTCGGCCAACTGTTTTCTATTTTCGGTATCGGTTTCGGCCAAGAATTTCCCATTTGGTGCATCCCTAGTCTTTATTGATAGGTGGCGGTGCACTGTAGGGCTGTCTTAAATACTTCGAAGCTTCGAAGCTTCGTTCGATGGCACAAGCTTCGAACATTAAAAAAAAAATCGAAGTTAAAAAAAAAAAAAAGATTAAAAAAAGATTAAAAAAAAATCAAATGTGTGTGTGAGAACTACCCATCCCAGTTAGGACAGCCGAATCCCGTCCAATCTTTCGCCGTCGACTAAAGACTCACTTCTTCAACCATTATCTGAAATGATTAAAAAGAAGAAAAAAAATCTAACCGTGACTAACCTTACTGTCATGCACTTTTCCTAATAAACTAACCTACACTGTAACACGCAACACTTTGATAAACATTGTTACTCAGCTGATAGAGTTGTACCCTCCTTGCTGTCTTGTCGTACAGAACTTGTAAGTCGCTTTGGATAAAAGCGTCAGCTAAGTGTGTGTGTGTGTGTTGTGTGGTGTGTTGTGTGTGTGTGTGTGTGGGGCCATTGGGCCATTGGGTGGGGTTGGGGGACAAATACACTGGAGGAAAGTAACCCAGCTCAGCACTGCCCAAATTATATCATCACTATTGCCTGTTTGAAGGATATCATCCTCAAATACATATACACCTACATGCCTTGTAGAATTCCACACATAAGAAAGAAAGATACTGGGATGAATAAACAAAATAGGAAATAAAATTTAGATAAGGTGCTACTGAGATGTTTTGGTGAGTTCTTTGTTTTTTTGTGGAAGTTGCCCTTCTTAAAAATGCATGAACATTCACTGATAATTGGTCTGTAGTGGAGTCTACAAGGTCTACATTGCCGGACCATGTAGAATCCGGACCTTGTAGACTGACATAATTCTGTTCATAGTGTAGTCTACACAGGCCATATTTCAAATAATCAAAATCTTACTTCATTCATCTTAAACATTCTTGATTTGGGGGATTGGTAGTTCCCATGAAATCTGAAGTTGTTCAAACGACAACAGCGATCCACCTTGAATTAAATCACACAGCAGAGTGAAACCTTGTTGGCTCAGTCACGAAAGGGGCTACTTAATTAATTAATCCAACCCACTTTATTTATAGAGCACATTTAAAAACAACAAAGTTTATGAAAGTGCTGTACAAGTCCCACAACATAAGATAAAAAAAAAAAAAAATTCTCTCTCTCTCTCGAAGCTTCGAATTAAAATCGAAGCTCGGCCCCGAAGCTTCGATTGCCAAAAAAAGCTTTGAAGGTCAGCCCTAGTGCACTGCATACTGAACATGCACATACTGTGATGTTTCATACTGAACGTGCACATACTGTGATGTGTCATACTGAACGTGCACATACTGTGATGTGTCATACTGAACGTGCACATACTGTGATGTACTTAGTTTCATGTTTGAAAAGCTGTCATTTGGTAGATTGATATTTGTTAAATGTTACTTGTCATGTTCGTTTTTATTGATTTTTGCTACCGGGCAGTCCGGCAGAGGGAGAGGAACAATGGGAGATAGACGGGGGGAAGACCTTCGGCAAAGGTCACCGGATCCGGGAGTCGAACCCGGGCGGCCAATGTTGCACCGTAGTGCTGTACGCGGTGCACCACTCGGGCGCCCCAGATTGATATTTGTTAATGAATCCATCAGCCTTCCGCACAAAGCTCCATTCCAGGTCCAAACAAGGTTGTCTTTCATGGTTTTTAATATGAAATAATATACCACATGTATCCCAGCTGAAGGTTGATCTTGTGAGAGAGAGATTTTTAAAACAGAATTCCAATAATACCATTCATTCAGTGTTTTGACCTCACACATAATGGAATAAAAGGACTTCAGGTGACGCAGCAAATAAGGCGTCCATCTCTGTGGGGAGAGAGTCTCCTTGGCTGTTTGCACAGTCACGCTGTCCTTGTCGAGGGCGCTCTGCTGTGTACTGCCGTCCTCCGCCTGCCTGTGATGTGAGAATGATACTAGGTATTAATGCACAGATACTTTTTTCACTCCGATACCGGCCGATTCTGGACTTTATGTTAGTATCCATTCGTTTTACAGAGCAGACTTAGAACGTTAGGTTTGGACATTTTCTTTGAGATATAATCCATTTTCTCTATTAGAGACATCTTAAAGGGGAACTCCAACATTTTGGGAAATTAGCTTATTTAACATCTTCCCTGGAGTTAGACAAGAAGATACATACCTTTTTTGTCTCTGTGCGTGCATTTATCTTTGGGAACAGATGCTCCGTTAGCATAGCTTAGCTTCATCACTGGAAGTGAGGCAGATCCGGAGCCTTACAGTGCCTTACAGTGTATAGTTTGATTGATTGATTGAAAAGTTTATTAACGGATTGCAGAATACACTGCAAATACAACTCCAAAACGTTCATGTAAACATGTTGTGACCTGTGTATTCACCACGTGGAGAAATAAAAAATAATTGAATTAGACAATTACGTTTTATAAGCAAATATACTCTGAACTATTTTTTTGACCAACCACTACTCTATGAGCGCAGCCAGTGATTTCAACGTGACGCCGTGTGTGTTTACATTCTCGTTCATTCAAAAGATCCAAACCGATTGAAGTTTATGGATACCATGACTTGAAATCCTCTTACCTTGACGATTAAAAGCCTCCAATTTAGAAAACAGTAATCCAATGGCTGGTATTGTTATATACCGGACGCTCTGAGCTAACCGGAGCTAACACAGACCAGGATCGCAAAGCATATAAAATGACTTCCTTTCTGGGGTTGTCAAAATAAAAGTGCAATGTTTATAGCAGTGGAAAACGTTTATTTTGTACATTATCTAACGTTAACACAAACCTAAACTAACTTGTCCGAGTATATTTGCTTATAAAACGTAATTGTCTAATTCAATTATTTTTTATTTCTCCACGTGGTGAATACACAGGTCACAACATGTTTACATGAACGTTTTGGAGTTGTATTTGCAGTGTATTCTGCAATCTGTTAATAAACTTTTCAATCAATCAATCAAACTATACACTGTAAGGCACTGTAAGGCTCCGGATCTGCCTCACTTCCAGTGATGAAGCTAAGCTATGCTAACGGAGCGTCTGTTCCCAAAGCTAAATGCACGCACAGAGACAAAAAAGGTATGTATCTTCTTGTCTAACTCCAGGGAAGATGTTAAATAAGCTAATTTCCTCAAAATGTTGGAGTTCCCCTTTAACATTAGATTAGAGAAGTTTCTGTGTAACTGAAATGGCTTTGCTTTGATTTCTGACATGTACCCGTCAGCCCCAATAACTCAGCTTCCAGTATCTGTATGGATCCCTAGATGAGACACACCAGCCTGTTGTCGCCCTTTCTCCGAGACATTTATATTCCAATAAACATATGTCCAGGATGCATGTGGGTGTGTGCGCCAATTCTCCACTTGCACAATCTGAAAGTAGGCACTTCCGGCTGACTTCCGGTTGCCAATGGTACTTCCTGTCCCATCCAAATACATTGGTTTTAGCTACTTTTCTCCCCTTATTTAAACAACATTGTCGTCACAGAGAGGCAATGAAACGTTTGTATTATTATAGTATAGAATGTATTTAATAAGCAAACGTTTGTCAGCAGGGTTTTTGGGCTGTATTTCATGTAAAAACGTTTACTGTTAGTTTCCTTGCTCAGCCAGCATTTGCCTTCATTAGCTAACAGAAGCTAGTGGTTAAACAGGCCGGATTAGCTTTGAGCTAACTATCTTTCCCGACCCATGTATTCATTCCATTCTAAACATAACGTTAGTTTACAAAACATGACCCGTCTATTACTATATAACGTTGAGGAACAAATTATATAGACGGGTAATGTTTTGAACAACTAACGTTACGTTTAGAATGGAATGCATCGGCAAAGATCATTAGCTCAAAGCTATTCCGGTCAGTTTATCAACTTCCTGTCATTTAGAAATATGATTTTATAGTGAGAATTATTACCAAAACGTCCGGAAAAACCTCACAGGAGCATTATAGACTGTCATACAAATGTACAAATGCTATAAGGTGGCAAGAAATGCACTATAAACAATACTTTGGGTCTGGAAAGATGGTTAGCTCAAAGCTAATCCGGAAGGGCAGCTAACAGTAGCTACTGTCTAACTGTGATGCATTCGACAGACAGACCGGCCCAGGCAGTTCAGCGTCGCGGAGCATTTAGCCTGCTGGCTACCTAGCTCCACTTCAACCAGCATCAGGAGCTCCAGCAGCTTGTCGATGTGCTAATAGCCTCAGCAACCTAACGTTAGCTGGCTCCAGCAGATCGACAAGCTGCTGGAGCCAGCTACCGTTAGCTGCTGGCTACCTAGCTCCACTTCAACCAGCATCGGGAGCTCCAGCAGCTTGTCGATGTGCTAATAGCCTCAGCAAGCTAACGTTAGCTGGCTCCAGCAGCTTGTCGATCTGCTGGAGCCAGCTAACGTTAGGTTGGCTCCAGCAGCTTGTCGATCTGCTGGAGCCAGCTAACGTTAGGTTGCTGAGGCTATTAGCACATCGACAAGCTGCTGGAGCTCCCGATGCTGGTTGAAGTGGAGCTAGGTAGCCAGCAGGCTAAATGCTCCGCGACGCTGAACTGCCTGGGCCGGTCTGTCTGTCGAATGCATCACAGTTAGACAGTAGCTACTGTACAATTTGTACATTTGTATGACAGTCTATAATGCTCCCGTGAGGTTTTTCCGGACGTTTTGGTAATGATTTTCACTATAAAATCATATTTCTAAATGACAGGAAGTTGATAAACTGACCGGAATAGCTTTGAGCTAACGATCTTTGCCGATGCATTCCATTCTAAACGTAACGTTAGTTGTTCAAAACATTACCCGTCTATATAATTTGTTCCTCAACGTTATATAGACGGGTCATGTTTTGTAAACTAACGTTATGTTTAGAATGGAATGAATACATGGGTCGGGAAAGATAGTTAGCTCAAAGCTAATCCGGAAGGGCAGCTAACAGTAGCTACTGTCTAACTGTGATGCATTTTCTGTTTGCAGTCCAATGTTCACCAAAACACACACTTATAATTTGTTCCTCAACGTTATATAGACAGGTCATGTTTTGTAAACTAACGTTATGTTTAGAATGGAATGAATACATGGGTCGGGAAAGATAGTTAGCTCAAAGCTAATCCGGCCTGTTTAACCACTAGCTTCTGTTAGCTAATGAAGGCAAATGCTGGCTGAGCAAGGAAACTAACAGTAAACGTTTTTACATGAAATACAGCCCAAAAACCCTGCTGACAAACGTTTGCTTATTAAATACATTCTATACTATAATAATACAAACGTTTCATTGCCTCTCTGTGACGACAAAGTTGTTTAAATAAGGGGAGAAAAGTAGCTAAAACCAATGTATTTGGATGGGACAGGAAGTACCATTGGCAACCGGAAGTCAGCCGGAAGTGCCTACTTTCAGATTGTGCAAGTGGAGAATTAGTGGTTGGAACGATATTGGCCGGTTAAAAAAAATAAAAATAATCTGTTTTTTTTTTATCCACTTTTTCTCCCATTTTTCTATATTTTTCTCCCATCCCAATTTCGTATCATCCAATTCAACCCTCCCCTGTCACTAACGCTGTTTCTTGCCTCCCACAAGCCGGCTGCAATGTGGACTAAGTCATACATAGCACAAGTCCCCTCCGGTACTTGAGGTAACAGCAGTCGCATCTTTTCACCTGCGCAGCTCGATCTCTCAGTGGCGAGGAGTAACGCGTGGGAGGCTCACACTGCCCCCGACACTTCCTGATTCTACTGCGCAGGCGCACCAACCGACCTGTAGGAGTTGCTGTCCACAACGCCCGATCCCCACCCATCAGTTTCCCACCCCCTAATACGGCCAATGTGTATTAGTACGGACGACCAGCTAAACTGAAAGCAAATGTGGAGCGCTGGGCTCGAACAGGCGAGCCCAGCGTCTCCAGATTTCGTGGCGAGCGCCTTGCCCACTACGCCACGTAGCCGCCCTTTTAATAAAAATAATCTGTATCGATCATTACAATCTTTCACAGTTCTCAATTTTAATGCTAGACCAAAAATTATCATTTTGAAACTAGAGATCCATTGATACTAGGGATGCTCGATATTGGCTTTTTTACCGATAACGATATACCGATATTGTCCAATATATAATAATATCGGTAGGCCGATAATATCGGACATCATTTCTATAGAAATGTAATTTTTTTTTTTTTTATCTTTTTTTGAAAACCGATACAGATATTTTCCGATATCACATTTTAATGCCGATATCGTCCGATAATATCGGTAGGCCGATACTATCTATCGGACATCCCTAATTGATACCAATAACTTGATGCTTGCTTACCAGTAAAGGGGCTAAACATGGCTCCAGATTTCACCAATATTAGAAAAAATATTACAATATTTGAATGTGTTGTCTGGCAAAATGTAAGCTAACGCCATGATTATTCAGGATACTATTAGAAAGTGCAAATATACATTTGTTGCATTTTATGATCAGCAATATATCGGCCGTTGGAAAAACCCATATCGACCACTAGTCCCAACCTGCAACCCCCCCCCCTCTCTCAGCCCCAGTGTTGGTGGCGTGGCCGTGCATGTGCGCCTCACAGCAGCAGTGCAGTGATCTGCTGTGCTGTCGTGCTCTTCCCCCGCGGTACGGCGGGTGCGCACTGTGAGATGATGTCACAAATCCTCTACCGGGGCCAGGGCTTTCTAATTACACCTGCTCGCACAATATTAACCATCTGTTAACTACTCTCCCTCTGTTAGGATAACGACGTCACGGGACTGATCATAAACACCCTTCTGCGTTTATGAATTTATATAGATAGTACACAGTGTCATGTTTTGTTGTATGTTGTATATTTAATAAAGCACCTGAGGACCTGGGACGTAGATCCTCCTTCTTAGTTTTGTTTGTTTATCAACCCTGTTGTTGAGCTCCTCTACAGACTGACATGTCCTGTTCTCACTTTATTCTTTCCACTAAAATGCCTCAATATGTAGCTGCAGCTGCTGCTGTGTGTACATGTTCCACTGGCTTAACCTGACCTCTCTCTCTCTCTCTCTCTCTCTCTCTCTCTCTCTCTCTCTCTCTCTCTCTCTCTCTCTCTCTCTCTCTACAGAGGACAGACCCTCAGCTCCTGGCCCAGTTCTACTATGCCGACGAGGAGTTGAACCAGGTGGCCACGGAGCTGGACAGTCTGGACGGCAGGAAGGACCCTCAGAGGTGCACCCTGCTGGTCAACCAGTTCCGCTCCTGTCAGGTCAGAGGCCACCATAAACTACTCACTGGGTCATTGAGACTGTAGGGCTCTCTGGACTAAGGATGTTCTCTTAACACTTTACTGTATGCAGGCACAGTAATCATATCGAGGAACTGTTGACTAACCGCCAATTACACACATCTCAGACCTGTAGGGAAGTGGCTTCTA
This sequence comes from Notolepis coatsorum, assembly GCF_963971535.1. Classification (NCBI taxonomy): domain Eukaryota; kingdom Metazoa; phylum Chordata; class Actinopteri; order Aulopiformes; family Paralepididae; genus Notolepis; species Notolepis coatsorum. The sequence goes on from NC_140167.1 coordinate 39,041,220, forward strand.
CTTCTACAATGACACATTGAGTGACAATCTGTTTCACTCTCAAATCTCCATTGTCCACCTGCTCATCTCTAATTCCAAATCCAGTGAAATCGTTAACACATCGTTCCTCGTAAGTTCCCAGGATTCCTAGGATTAGTATGATTTTCTTGACCTACCAGCAGCAAATAATTCTATGTAGTTGCCAAATCTGTCAAATAGCTTTTGCCAATGAATGTTGTCGTGCAAATTACCTCCACAATACATATTTGTGAATATGTGGATGCCAGAGAGGTGTGAATATCTTTCCAGTAAGAAATTTAAATAAAAGAAACGCACACCCAAATGGGTACCTGGCAAGTGTATGAGTATGTCGACATGGTTTATTATTTAGCTTTATTTTCTTTATTTTCTGTATAATTTATTTAATTTATTTTTCTCTTTTGGGGTGTTGTCACTGTAGTCTTGATGTTTGTGGTCTATGGGTGTGTGTTGTCTTTCAAGACCGACCCGTGTTGATTTAAATGTCACATGTCAATACTTTTTGTTGTCTTGATGTCCTGTCAAAAAGAAAAAAATTATAAAAAAGAAAACGCACACCCAAAAAGGTGCAGGTTTGTAAGACTAGAAAAAAAGAATGTGAAGACGGCACACTTCTTTCTTGCAGTTACATTTGTATTGTACTATGTTAGTATCACCAACCGGTTTCGGCTTCCGTCTTCATCAGGGTGTAAACTCAGGCCCTGTTTAGACGGAAACGCTAGCAGGTGAATCCGCAAAAATGTGCCTTTTGTTTATACGGCAACAGCGTTTTTACGGGGTGAAACCGCAAAAAAGTGAGACCACCTTCCAGGGTGGAATTCCTAGAAACGATAAACCTTCACGCTCTCATCTAAACTGTCAAACCGCATAAAACAATGACGAAAGGGTTGTCAAGGCTCTCGTCGCGCGTACTGCTTACATCACAGGCATGCGCCAGTAGCCTAGAAGCGTAAACAAAGCATGTCTGATTCTATCCATGGCGATCACATGAAGGCTATATTGGCAGTACTTTTAAATACACAAGAATCTGTCCCGCGGCTATCGCAACTATTAGTGACTGGACCCACTGTCTGTGAGTGACTCTGCTTTGGTCCAATCACATTCCCCCACCCACAGTCTGCGAATCAGAGGCAGAGTAGGGCGGGTTTTCACAGCACGTCATGTGACATATGCGCCAATCGTGTGACAGCGGGGCTCCGTCGTCTCGAGTCGTTACAGCCTCGTATGCACGCAGAATTCCATCCCAAAACGCTAGTCTAAACGCAAAATTAAAAGTGAGACCACAAGACGACTTTTGCTGTTTCTGTTCAGACTCTCTCCGTCTAAACGTAGCCTGTCAAGGCAGCGTAGATAATATTCACAGACACCTGTGTGCAATTAACATTCAGCACATGTCCAATCAGGAGCCGCAAAAGACATTCCAGTCCAGCTACCTGCCTACCTAACAATGTGCCATATCAACTACATGTCAACAGTAAACCATTACAATAGGTATGTTGCAGTTGACAGCAGTTGCAGTTAGACAGTTGCTACGGCATTCCGAGAGGATCACTCTGGTTGACTGTGTGTTTTTGGGTTAAAAGATGGTCTGGAAGTAGGGCTGGACCGGACGGTATGGTCTAAAATTTATATCACGGTATAATTTGAAGCATAGACGGTAACGGTATATATCGCGGTATATTAATTTATCTTAAAATGGCTAACGTTAGCCCGTTGCTGCGCTAAAGCAAGTCTCCTCTCAGCCTCCTTAGCCAAATTGAAATGCCCAAACTATATGACAAGGTCCGTGAGCAAGTGGAGAAAAACTCAGTACAATTAAACACTATGCAACGACCACTGCAAACGTTGAGTGAATCGTCAAGTAACGTTAACGTCATTGCTTCTGCTGTGACTAGCTGCTCTAGTCTACCGGTCACAAGGTATGAAGGTATAATCAAAATCCATACCGTAGCGCAAATTCATACTGTTTATACCATATACCGTTTATACCGTCCACCCCTATCTGTCTTGTTGTGTGAAGAGAAAATTTCATGAAAAACTCCTACCCTTTTTTCTTCATGCTTTCCTCTGTTTTTGAAGATTTGTTTGCGCTTTAAGTGTTCTTTCTAAGATGACGACTGGCATCCGTAACTCCCCGCCCACTTCACATTCTTCATATACTTCCTATGTATACAAGGAAACATGGACATCTTAGGAGGTAAATGACACCCCTGCTGGTGCATGGTATTATGCAAGGCATGCACATGCCTCGATTCTTTTTAATTAATTTCCGGCATGAGGATGATTGAACCATTGACATTTAACTGTGCCGTTGTACCGAGGGTGATTGAACCATTGGCATTTAACTGTGCCGTTGCACTGAGCACAAGATCCACATTACTAGTTTCCATCATGTAGTGGAGCAAGTACTTTTGAGCAGAGAATGCTGGAGACATATACTCTAAGCGAACCAATTGTTCCCATAAATGACATCCCCTACTTTTGGAGGATTAGCGTAGATGTGTTTTATTTTTTTCATCTGCTGCTTGAAAAAAACGAAAACGTCCACACTAAATCCTCCCAAAAGTAGATTTCAAAACGGGGATGTCATTTAGGGCAACAATTGGTTCGCTCAAGAGTGGCTGAGCACAATACGATGCAAAACCCCTGTAGCAACACCACGCTGTAGCAAACCGGCATGTTGGATCTCTTATTTAAACACACTTGCACCATCTGGCTTGTATATTTCATTTGATCTTAGACCGTTCTTATGATCTAAAGTAAACAATGAATCCTCCAGTTTATTTCTCATTCCTTTAGAAATTCCTGTGTATATACACATGTTAATAGATGTGATATGAAGAGGTCATGATGATGTACTGGACTATGAAAATAATGGATCTAAAAAATTTATTTAACACTTTGAGTGCCAACAACGAGAATTCTCGTTATTTCATGCCAACCGTTCAGTGCCAACGACGAGAAATCTCGTTATTAATCGTTATTTTTTTATTCGCGATTTCCATTCATTTTTCATCAATCTAGCCTCACGTTACCACTGGGACTCTCTCTTGAGCTCGAACAGGGAAAATACCGCCCCTATCGTCTCCCGGATGGTAATGCACCCTTTGGATTGGACTGAATGAAAACGCATGGGGAAAAGAAAATCCGGAATCCACATTTGACTTGTCAGGCATGTAATCCGAGCCGATTGCAGTCTTTGTGGTCCCTCAGAACAGCGTGGAATATGTGTTTCAAGCACCCAGCATTGGATCAATAAACGCGATCGATATTTGGAATGGCGATCAGGAATTGGAATAATCTTTTTGGAGAACATCTGATCTGAGGTAAGGAATCTATTTTACCAGTCTGGGGTAATCAAGCTTTTTTCACAGATATCAACGTGTCCCCTGTGTGTGTGTGTGTGCGCTGATCAGGAAATAAGATAATCGATTTTTCAGCCCGCTTAGTGTGCATAAGTACACATATACTATTGATAATCTAGCGTTTATTTGAAAACGATTCATAAATAGGCCGAAAAATGACAACGTTTTTTGTGTATTCCAGTAAAGGGCGATTCCTGCAGAATCAAAAAAATATTCTGGAAATTTCCAAAAACGAGCGTTTTTCAAAATGGATCAAACGGAAATGTACCGATGAAAAAAACAATCTGTTTCGACAATGTTGACGGCAAGCAAGTCATTGATAAGCGACGGGCGTATTAGACACATAGCCATAATTTAAGATATAGTTTATGTGTTCGCAAATGTGCTCGCCCTCTCATTGAATAGAGCATTGGCACTCAAGCGCTAAATCGTGCACCCCCTGCTGGCACTCGAAGTGTTAATATCCATCTTTGGCTGTTTTTCGTGATTCATTAACTCAATCAGCGCCAGAGGGTGGTTAATGTGTGGTTAAAAGGCCAGCATTCTAAAGTATAGGAATACGTGGCAGTGTTTGCAGGGCTATAACTATATTATATATTATAGCTATGGATACAATACTATTGCCCATTTGACATCGAGTATCTATCGTTCAATATGTGGAAAAAAATTAATTCGTCCATACATTCCCGTTAATATATACCGGTAATTATGGTTTTAGAGCGGTCTAGGGTAATTCATGGGAGGCTGGTAATAGCCCCCAACGTGTATTATATTAAATGCATTGGTGTTCCGTCCCTACACATGCTACAATTATAAAATCAAATGCATATGATGGGTATTATGTTCCATCATGAATGCATGAAAGGGTGGGGGGGGGGGGGGGGGTAGTTTTTTGATGCTTTGATCGTCACCAACGGAATACGTTATGGACTAGCGTTACACACATACGCTCGGATCGCAATGAAGGCATGCTTTGATCAACGCAAGATTGGTATCATATAGCCCTTACCTTGACTAGGATGTGCCCCAAAAAGAATATTCCAATTATCTGATCGCGAGTCCCAGTATTGGTGTTGATCGTGTCGCCAACATAATCCGCCATACATCATCCATCTGGAGCATTTGACGCTCCTCAAGCCGATCGGGACAACCGCTCCCCTTGCCCGACATGGAAAAGTCCGCCCGGACCCATATAATCGACGCACAGCCCAAGATACAGAGTTTTAAAGGGTGCTCGATACCGCCGCCTGGTAGGATGCGGCCGGTATTGCAATTTTGGGATCTCAGACTAATTCCCTATGATAACACCAGGCTCCCTGGATGGATAATGAATGGAAATATCGAATAAAAGAAATAACAATGAAAACCCAAGTTTTCTCGGGTTTGGTGCTCAAGCGTCAGCGAGTTAACCCGACTTTATTCGGGTATGGCGTCCATCGAGTTAAGATGTTTATTTTGACAGTCTGAGTTTACACCGTGATGAAGGCAGAGGTCGACACATGTTGGTGATACTAACGCAGAGAGAAGAAGTGTGTGTGGTTTTTCAAAAAATCATGAAAACCTATTCCTTAACCACTGATCAGGTGATTCATTGATTGAGAAGGGCCCTATTTTACTTCTAATCTAAAAATCTATTTGATCAAATATTATCTTACTCTGTTATTATAGCATGCTCAGAAGTAGTCCCTCATGTCAACTTAAGTGACTGACTAAAACCGGTTCAGAATTACATTAAAGGTCAGGTTTGACTAGAATCTGGTTCAGGAATTCCTGTTTGTTTTGACATTCATTGCACGTCGTCGCGTATCTTATTACCTAATTTGGACCGCAGTTTGACCTGGAAGTAGGTGGGGTCAAGGTAGTGTCACTAGCACGTTGCTAAATGTTGATTGGCCACATCAAGCAGATTGGCTCTGATAAGGTGGTGAGATAAGGAGACTTTTATAGGAAGCGAGTCAATCGACCAGCAGATGTAGTTATAGATGTAGCTATGTAGTAAGTTAGTAAATGGATACATTAGCAACTTATTTGGAAGACGCACTTCAGAGCCACTGTTGTTAGGTAATGAGAAATCGAAGGGTATTAAGTGGCACCCCAAAAATAAAATCCTCAGGATGGGAGAATTGTGGGAAATCCCAAGTTTCCCTCACTGCAATTGTTCTGAGCCATCAGTCAACAAACTGCAGAGTGGAGTGCAGTAAAAGATGCTGAGTTAGAGGCTTCTGGAATTGAACATGCGGCTGCTGTTGTTGTTTTTGTTTGCGGAGGCGTAGCGTGCAATTCCAGGTCGTTCTCTGGTCGGGGCGAGGAGCTGACTGGGATGAGGGGCTGTGTGGATGAGTGATGGCTGCCGCGCTGCGTGACACGCTGGGAGCGCCGGTTGGGGTGGAGGTCACGAGTGGACCCGGTGGGCCTCGACCCCCCCCCCCCCCCCCCCCCCCCCACTGCCTGGGCCCACAGGGGAGGGTCGATTTAATAAGGTCATCACTTGATCCCCAACTGCTTCATTCTACCTCCTCTCTTCTTCCACGCTCTCGCTCTCTCTTCCCAAGCTGTCTTTCCCCTTCATCCTTCCAAACTCTTCCAAATGTTTCTTCTTTGTTTTGCTTTTCTTTTTTGTTCACTCACTCCCTCCACCTCCTCCCTCCCCTTTCTCCCTGCTGAGTTTTCGTATTTGCGTCATTATCGCCTCAAATTGACCAAGCTGTGAAGTGCTGTGTTGGTTTTGCGCTTATAAGGTCGTGCTTCGCAACCCCCCCGCCCAGTCTTTCAGCTGACGACAGAGCTTTTTCAACGATTGCAAATTAACCACTTTTGTTGTGGGGGGGCACCATCCACACATCTCTCCCTTTAGGACAGTAAGTGTGCCGTGGAGAGGCTGCTGCAGCTTCTCCCCGTCGTTATTTCACTCACCTGGCTGGATTTAGGTGAACGCTGAACTTTTATTTAGCAGTTTCCCCCCCAAGTTGCATTTAAATAGTGTGGAAAGAGTGTAGTGTGATTTTTGGGAAGAAAAATCACAGATAATTTTTTTTACTGATTGGTATCAGACTATCAGGTATATTAAGCCTAATCCGAATTCTGAGCCTTTTTGGTTCAGAAATAAATGAAAACCATTAAGGGAAAGGTGTGATGCAGGCGAGGCATCTGTCTCCCTCCTCCATTTAGGCAGTGGAAGGGGAGGTTATGCCACACACGCACGCACGCACGCACGCACGCACACACACACACACACACACACACACACACACACACACACACACACACACACACACACACACACACACACACACACACACACACACACACACACACACATACACAGATACAGAGTCAAAAGGGAGAGATGGAAAGCAGAGAAGCACGGAATCAGCTGTGTTTGGGTACATACTACATGCATTACGTGCGTGCGTTCATTCTTGCCTGTTATACGAGGGGATTGTCCGCCAGTAATCTTTGTGGTTTCTTATGAGCTGATGAAGCCAAAACTGGACTTGAGAGATTCAGGCTATGCCTACCTGTAGTTTTCACATTAAGCTAAAATCACTTTTGGTTGGTAAAAACAGGTACAATGTGTTTAACTAAATGAATCCAGAAAAAATAACTGAATTTGAGAATAAAACTCCCCAAAATAAAATTTGAGAAAAGATCAAACCTCACGAGGCCCTACCTACATTGGATTGGGTTTAATAACTTGGCCTTTAAGTGTGCAGCTGTATTATCTCCTTTCAAATCCTCCAGCTGAGCCTTATTTTCTGGGAAAGCTCGACAAACGCTCGGTGCTGCCACCACTGGTCGCCAATAAAACACATTCGTATCACTGTTAACCTGTCAGGTCAAGGTGCTGATCTTATTGGCGACCAGTGGTGGTGGCAGCACCGAGCATTCGTGACTAGAGGATTTAAAAGGAGACTTCGGAGAGAAAAGGGTATTGTATTATATTTCAGCAGCGGCTCGTGTTTTCACCCCATCAGCCTTTGTCGAGACTCTGGGCTTTCTGTTGATCCCTTCGAAAACATAATGCAAACTTGCAATAATTAGTTATGGGAAACAGTCACTTTTCATGTATCTTTATAGCTCCAAACTGTATTTCTAGGACTCCAATTTTCTAGTTTATTTATTCTGTTACACCAATATAAACATTTGCACTTTTCTGAAATTCTAATTTCCCTCTCACTCTCTCAACTTCATACTGCACAGTGTAAGCAGCTTGTTTGTTACCTGCATGCTTCAACAATGCCCCACAGAATAATGGTGTAAAGCCGTTCACTTGAACCTGCCACTGCTGCCATCAGCTCCTATTCATGTCTTATGAGGGTGCACTGCCACGCTGCTCTTATCATCTGGGCATTGCTTCTCCCACAGCATAGGCCTTCTGGAACAAAAATAAATGTGTGTTTGCATGTGCATGTATATGCGTGCGTGTTTCAGATGGAAAGATTGTGGTAGATTGCATATATAGAGAGATGGAGACTGGGAGGGTGAGAGATTGACCGTGAAATGAGGGTATAAGATAAAGGTGAAGACTAGAAGGTGAGCCAGTATTTTTGTGTCGCGCCAAAGTCATTCTTCCAGGCTAACGTGAAACTGATAGCGAGTGAAGGTATTGCCAGTGTGTCCTATCCACGTTGCTTAGAGGAGGAAGGCGGAGGACAGAACTAGGGCTGACCTTCGATTTTTTTTGGGGGAATTTGAACCTTCGGGGCCGAGATTCGATTTAAATTTGAAGCTTCGAGATAAAAATGTCTTTTAACAAATTTAAAAATCTTTTTCTTTTAAATCTTTTTTGAAATTTTCTAGATTTTTTTTTTAATGTTGTGGGACTTGTACAGCACTTTGTTCAACTTTGTCAGTGCTGTAAAGTTTAAACCTTTTAAAATCTTAGACAAATTAAACACTTTGCTTTCATGAAATATTGTAAGCAGTCATTTGAGGCTTTATAAAAGCAGCACAATGAACACAAATCTGTCAGTGCTTAGGGCGGCTAGGTGGTGTAGTGGGCAAGGCACTCGCCACCAGTGTGGAGACGCTAGGATTCGCGTGTTCGAATCCAGCTCTCCACATTGTTTTTCAGTTTGGCTGGTCGTCCGCAGTAATACACATTGGCCGTATTACGGGGAGGGAAAACTGAAGGGTGGGGATCGAACGTTGTGAACAAGCGACTCCTACAAGTCGGTTGGTGCGCCTGCGCAGTAGAATCAGGAAGTGTCGGGGGCAGCGTGAGCCTCCCACGCGTTACTCCTCGACACAGAGATCGAGCTGCGCAGGTGAAAAGATGCGACTGCTGTTACCTCAAGTACCGGAGGGGACTTGTGCTATGTATGACTTAGTCCACATTGCAGCCGGCTTGTGGGAGGCAAGAAACAGCGTTCGTGACAGGGGGGGGTTGAATTGGATGATACGAAATTGGGATGGGAGAAAATATGGAAAAATGGGAGAAAAAGTGGATCAAAAAAAAATAAATAAAAAAAATCTGTCAGTGCCGAGTCCGACCTCATCTTAAATAACAAACACCATTGCTTGTTGTAGTTAACAAAACGAGGCAGAGTTGATTGTGCAAAAAATATATAACTTTTTTTATATACCGGTATTCAAATTTTATTTTCATATTCGAATCCCATGCCCATCGAACGAAGCTTCGAAGTATTTAAGACAGCCCTAGACAGAACACATCCGAGGCTCGAGACAGACGTTCGTACATACCTATAGACTGTCCCACTGCCATAAAGGAGTTGGTAATTGAACCCTTGCACTGAAGAACCATATAAATCAGTTTTGTATGAACAGCCCATGTATTTGCACTTGTGAAGTTAATCCCAAGGGGATCAATAAAGGAATCGTTTATCTTATTTGATCTTTAATCTAAATTATCTGGGAGTGTGACTATGATATAGCGCTAGAAACGACTCGACCTCTACCGTCTAACTATGAGTGAATGCAACACCGACACTCGACACATCATCTTTAGATAATAAAGTTGGAAAACATTGTTCCTCTGAAAACCTAAATTGGAATTCTTCATCTGAGGTACTCTATTAAAGAACCAGTAATACAATGTTAATTCCGTCAGAAAGATCGTATTCCACAGTAATGTTAATGTCAGGAGTGTTATTTGTTCAGCTTCAGATGTATCATATGATTTGTTATAATTGTTTTAGTGCACTCTCTCTGAGCACAACTCAGGTATGTTGAGGAGGCGTGGCCCTCCTCAGTATCATAAATACACAAAGCTTTCAAATGTAAACAAATTCATGGGCCCAGTGTGATCAGTTGCTATGGGAGATTTGCTAACCTGTGCTTGCAGGTGATTCATAAATTGTCCCAGTTGCTGTGGTTTTTTTTGAGCCACTAAAACTAACTACATTGTAGCAAATTAGTTTCAGTACTTGTTTGTGGACTAGCTAGTTGAAATCCTTTACAACTACTAGGGTTGGGTACCGTTCACATTTGAAGAAATTAGTCCAAACTCCTCAATTTCAACATTGTTATTTATTGTTGTAACACACCACACAAAATAAATAGCCTGATCATGTATTATGTTTTTTAATGTTTAAATATCAACGGTATCTGGCCATCCTCAGTAAATATATTCAAACTCCTCTGACCTCGTCTGGTCTTTCCAAAGATGGGACAGTAATATATAAATGTGTGGAAAAGGCTCCCTCTTATCTAGTATATTACACTCTTATACTGGTACAGATTGATCTAGTGTGAATCGGTACTCGGTAGTACCAATGTAATTCAGTCGGTACTCTCTAAAGTACCGGTACCCAACCCTAACAACTACTGACAACTGACTGATGGCCCAGTCGGGGTAACCTGAGTTAGATTATGATTAAGATTATGCAATCTCTTCAAGGAAGCACATTGGATATCTGAAATGGTTTGATTACCAGGGGGATAGTGATCAAAGAGCTTTAAGTCATCCTTTTCCACAATTACAGCAGCGTAATTATACATCAACAACATACCTTCTGTTGAAGAATATAAATGCAGTGACATTGAAGCGCAAAGATTTTCATTGTAGTGAATCTTTGAAGCTTTCTCTCCCGTTGCTTTTCTAATCTGGGTCCTGGAGGTGAGCAGGTGAAGACGCTGTGCCTGCGAGATTACAGCACTGAAGCCGGCGCCAACTGAAAGGCTTGCTGTAAGTCATTGTTACGGTACATGGACATGCCAGCGGCACGCAGCCTCTTGATTAGTTCCCACTGTGCGTGACACTGTGTTTTGCACCGCTGGAATTATAGGCTTTTAGTTTAGTGGTTTTATTAAGGGAGTGTTGAGCCATCAGGGGGAGGCATAAATGGCCCCATTTTGAGCATGTACTCGTCTTAACTGTTCTCTTGTCTATTCCCAATCTGTTGTGTTGGAGGCATCGCTGCGGAGCCGGTCTGTTTGCGAGAGGTGACGGAGAGTTCTTCTCAGCGTCGTAATGTTGAGGAAAGCAGCAGTGGGTTCAGAGTAAACACACACTGAGAAAGTTCCTTTTTCAGAAAGCAGCTCATGTGTCTGACTGTCAGCCCGCTACCAGTTCCCCACTGAACGTGTCTCAAGGCTTTTCTCTCCCGCCATCTAGTTGGTTAAATTTTGTTCTCTGTCACTCTCTCCCTCCCCTCTATATCTGCAGGACAATGTGTTGAACATTATCAATCAGATCATGGATGAATGTATCCCCGGCGACCGGGCCAACCGAGACTTCTGTGTCAAGTTCCCAGAGGAGATTCGCCATGACAACCTGGCAGGCCAGCTGTGGTTTGGGGCTGAGGTAGTGTATTCCCTCCAGCATCCACTGGAGAAAACAAGTTTGCACACGTCCTATAGTACCTTGCACGCTAGCCATTAGCCAATATGTATATACACACAGACACAGAATGCTGCATGTCTCATGTGTTTTCAGTTTTCACAATGCCATGATCATCATTATACTACTGATATGATATCCAACCTATAGTTTTATCTAGGGCTGGGCGATATGGCCTAAAAATAAAATCTCAGATTATTAAAAAAAAAACGATTTACGATTTTAATAGATTTTTTTTCTCTTAAACTAAAAAAGCCAAGGAAATCATTCAAATAACCTTTGTTTTTATTTGACACAAAAAAATAAATCAAACCAAGATGAATTTTTGGGATTGAAGTGCAAACCTAACTTTCACCAATCTTCACTTACAAAAATAATAATAATAATCATATATATATATATATATATATATATATATATATATATATATATATATATATATATATATGATTATTATTATTATTTTTGTTATATATATACACAGTATATATGTATAAAAGGTTACTCTTGATCAAACAAATATGAATGTCCCTATTGGGATTAATAGTGCAATAACTTCCTTTTTCACCAAACTTCACTTAAAACAAATAAAAGGTGCCTCTTGATCATCAAACAAGAATCAATTTCCCTATTGGGATTAATAAAGTGCAAATCTAACTTTCACCAAACATCACTGTTTGTAAAATAAAAGGTGACTATTAAAAAAAATTAAAAAAGATAATATATACCGTATATATTTTTGAAAAATCGATTTTTCAAAATCGTCCTAAATCATTCATTCGAATTAATCGATTAATCGCCCAGCCCTAGTTTTATCCATATAAACCTGTATAAAGTAAAGTGAAGTGGTGCCGAGGTGAGTGGCAGCCTTTCTTAGCAGCTCCCACCTCCCTCTACTTTTTACCCCCTATTTACTCCTATTTACCAATTTTTTTTGACACTGCTTTTTACTACCTGTACCCCCCGCCCCCCCCCCCCTCCCCTATGCTGCTATGATGCCTGAATTTCCTCAAGGAGATCAATAAAGGAACATCTTAGGGCGGCTAAGTGGCGCAGTGCGCAAGGCGCTCGCCACTAATGCAGGAGATGCTGGTTTCGAGCCCAGCTCTCGGCATTGCTACCAGCTTGGCTGGTCGTTCATACTAATACAATTGGCAGTATTAGGGGGTGGGAAGCTGGCGGGTGGGGATCAGACGCTGTGGACAACGACTCCTACAGGTCGGTTGGTGCGCCTGCGCAGCAGAATCAGGAAGCAACGAGGGCAGCGTGTCCCTCCCACGCAGACCCTCGCCGCTGAGAGATCGCGCTGTACAGGTGAAAGATGCAACGGCTGCCTCCTCGTGTACCGGAGGGGACACGTGATGCAAGGCTTGGTCCACATTGCAGCCGACCTGTGGGAGGCATGGCCTAACAGCGTTCGAGACAGGGGAGGGTAGAATTGGACAATACGAAATTGGGATGGGAGAAAAATAGAAAAATGGGAGAAAAAGTAGACAAAAAAAAAATAAAGGAACATCTTATATATATTTTTATCAACTTTTTCTCCTTTTTATATTTTTTCTCCCATCCCAATTCCACTGTGCCAATTCTTCCCTCCCCTGTCTTGAACATTGCTTGCATATGCCCCCCACTGGCCGGTTGTAGGGAGGATAGAAGCCTTGCATCACGTGTCCCCTCCGATACACGAGGAGGCAGCCTGTCACATCTTTTCACCTGCCAGCGCGGACTCTCATTGGCGAGGTGTAACGTGTGGGAGGCTCACACTACCCCCGCCATTTCCTGTCTCTGCTGTGCAGGCGTCCCCAACCGACCTGTAGGAGTCGCTGTGCACAACGTCCAGATTACCACCCATCGACTTCCACCCGCTAACTCTGTCAATTGAGTTAGTATGACGGCTGGCCCAAGCCGGAGGCAACGCAGACAGCCGGAGTCGAACCCGGTGTCTCTTGCGTTGGTGACGAGCGCAATGTCTGCTGCGCCCCCCAGCCGCCTCAGGAATATCTTATCTTAATAACGCTGTACACTCTGTATATACATATATGTATCTGTATCTACTCATATTATTCATACCACTGGCTAGATTGGTTAACCATAGTGCAGTGGTTCTCAACCTTTTTACACCAAGTACCACCTGAGAATGTAGCTGGCTCTCCAAGTACCACCATATGACCGACATTAAAATACAGTCTATTCAGCTATGCACAGTTCACGTAGGAGGCAAATGTATTCCTAATAGCATTATTTATTGTTAACTTTTGTCAGACACAGCCACAATGTACAAAGGGGTAGCACTAGAACTAGCAAACTCTTCCACACAACTCATACAATGCAAGGGGCATTGAGAACATAATAACTAACATTCTCACATAGCAAGTGAGAAAATGAAGAACAACTGTATTTCAGCAAATGTACTTAATTTTCTCTCTCGCTCTCACACAGCAAGCAATTGTCCTTCATTCTCTCTCTCTCTCACACACACACACACACACACACACACACACACACACACACACACACACACACACACACACACACACACACACACACAGCATGTTGTTGTCCATTGACAACTCACATAAGCAGGGCCGGACTGGGGAAATAATTCAGGCTGGGAAATATAGTGTGAAATATAGCCCCAGTCAGGGGTCCCCCACCAGGGAGACTTAATTTCCTGCATTCTGGTGCAGGATTTTTTTTTTAAAATGTACCACTGTTTGTGATGCGCATCACAAATTATTGTTAAAAAAAAAAAAAACACATATTCAATAAATTTTTTAATTGTAACCCTTTAAATGCCAGTTTGTTGAGGGGGGCTCCAGTAGCTCACCGCATATCTCGGCGCTATTTCAGCGTCGGGGAAAACCGTGCTGCGTCACGGATCTGGTGGACTCCGAGTTCGATTCCCGGACCCGCCGTCATTTATCAGAATGTCTTCCCCTGATCTATATCCCGTTTCACCCTGTATCTGTCGGTCATGCTTGACCAGAAAAAGCGATAAACGCTAAAAAATAAAGTTTAAAAAAAATAAATGCCAGTTTGTGTGATGGCATCACAAATTATTGTTAAAAAAACACACAAAAAGTAAAGTATTTTCAATATATCAATTGCAAAGTACATTTTTCTGGGGGGGATTATTACAGGCTAGGCATGTGTTAGATGATTAGATTTAACAACAACTCTTTTCAGAATATTTCAGAGTATTTCATTTTTTATCTGACATTACAAAAAATCTAAAAATAAAAATGGTTATGATCAGGGCTGAAGTTGAATAAAAGATTTATGACTTTTTAGACTGCAATACTCTGTCACAGTGATCTCCTGGTTGTTCCCCACCTAGGTTATCTAACTATCGCGCAGCCGCAACTAGAAACACTGGCCTGGCCTTCTAAGTTCAGTGGCCTGACTGCAAAAAAAAAAAAAAAAAAAAAAAATATATATATATATATATATATATATATATATTTTTTTTTATATAAATCTTTTCAAGTACCACCAAGTACCACTAGTGGTACGCGTACCACAGGTTGAGAACCACTGCCATAGTGTATTCATTGTCGTCCCACTGTATATAATTTTTCATATATAATCCATACACATTATACTGTACACACTACGATGCACTTTAATGCCTTTGCACTCCGGTCAGATGCAAACTTTAATTCATTGTACTCTCTGCTTGTGCAATGACAAATACATTTAATTTACTCTAATCTAATCATCTTCCCAATCTAATCTCCTATTGAGCAACATCATTTACAAGATGTCTGTGTGTGTGTCTGCAGTGTTTGGCTGCTGGTTCCATCATCATGAACAGGGAGATAGAGAGCATGGCCATGAGGCCTCTAGCCAAGGACCTGACCCGTAGCCTGGAGGAGGTACGCAACATCACACGCGACCAGGCCCTGAGGGACCTCAACTTCTACACTGACCGCATGAAGGACGCACTGCGACACTTCGACAGCCTTTTTGCAGAGTTCGAGCTCAGGTGAGAGACCTGAGATCTTGAGACCAGGCACGTTTTTAAAATGCCTAAATCGTTTTTTTTGCCTCTTTCCACATATATGTTCTGCTTTCTAGGGCTTTAAAGGGGACATATTATGGGAAATGGGTTTGTCCTAGTGTTGGTCTGGATTTGGCAGTGTGTAAATTACATTTATACATTTGCATAAAAACTTAACAAGCATGTTCCACAAATTCAAAGAAGTCATATATAGATGCATAATATGTCCCCTTTAAGCATTTCCTTCTATTAGCATTTGTCACAGCTCTCAACATTATTAAAATGTTTCTGACTTCCTCCTCATTGCCAGTTATGTGTCAGCCATGGTGCCTGTGAAGTCTCCCAAAGAATACTACGTCCAGCAGGAGGTCATCGTGCTCTTCTGTGAGACGGTGAAGAGGTGAGTCTGCAGAGGAAAACACCAACACTGACGAACATCAGATGGTAGAATAATAACCAATGGAGTGCCGCCGATCTGATCGGGCCGAAGGAGGGGAATGTTTTTGTTCTGGAACAAAAAAAATCTTGATTTGCACTTGGAACTGTAGTGAAGACGTGTCCTTTTATAGCTTCTTTTTCTGCTGTGCTTTCTGGTCTCAGGGCTTTGAAGCAGGGCTATCTCACACAAGACATGATCGATGACTATGAACCTGCTCTGATGTTTACAATTCCCAGACTAGCCATTGTGTGGTAAGTGGTGTCTCTTCTCCCATTCTTCCTCTCGCTCTCTCTCTCTCTCTCTCTCTCTCTCTCTCTCTCGCGCTCTCTCTCTCTCCTTCCCACCCTCATATGCCAACAGAATTTTAAACAACATCTCTCCCTCTCGCTTCTTCTTCAGTGGTCTGGTGGTATACTCTGAGGGTCCTCTCAACCTAGATGGAAAGTCAGAGGACATGTCTGAGCTCTTCCGGCCTTTCCGCACTTTATTGAAGAAGATCAGGTAGAGTCGGCGGTCGGGAGGCATCACTGCTGCTTTTTCACTGCTGATATTGACCAACGTTCACATGGTGGAAAGGAATCCCAACCTGAGCCTGACATGAGAGCAAAATGGCCGCCGTATGAATGAGGTCAATTTAATTTTGAATTGGAAACAACATTCGGGCCAGTGGCCAGGACAGATCCAGTACAGAAGATCCAATCTGCCATGAAGTCTATACCAACAGGTTAGGGTCAAAACATGGTTGAAAATGTAATCTACCGGGCGCCCCAGTGGCGAACCACATAGCGCGCTCAGCCGCGACACGGCCGACCCGGGTTCGACTCCCGAACCCGTCGTTATTTGCCGAATGTCTTCCCCCCACTCTGTCTCCCATTCCTCCTCTGTCTCTCTCTACTGGACTGCCCAGTAGCAATAAAGCGATAAAACGCCAAAAAAATATTTTTTAAAGAAAATGTAATCTACTTTTCGTCATCAGATCTAACTAGGTGCATGTGTAGAAAAAAAGGCAGTAAATAAAATATCTGCAGTGCCAGTACCCTGTTTTAGCTTGGTGTCTGTATTCCTGCATCCCTTGTTGTTAATAACAACATACCAACTTTGCAAGAAATGACGTAAACTCCATGATCAAAACTGCTCAAAAAAATTTCATCAATGACAAAACTGAGGAAAACAAAAATAAACCATGTGAACTTTGGAAATTACTCAATAATCAACTAGGCTTCAGTAAAAAACTTAAAACCAGGTTCTCAAACATAAACATAAAGACGGACAACACGCTCATCACAGACAAGCTGGATGTAGCCAATTACTTAAACACTTTCTTCACAAACATAGCCACAACACTGGTAAACAAACTACCCTCCCACTCAGGGCAGTATGGAGTAGAACACATAGTAGCATACTACAAGAACCTAGGCGTCCACAAAGACTACTTCAAATTGGAAATGGTAACTACAGATGAGGTACTCAAAAAACTGAGACTCAGCAGCCGCCATCACCCCAGTCATCACACGCATAATAAACCTCTCCATAAAACAGGGACACGTCCCCAAGGACTTCAAAATTGCGAGAGTAACACCCCTGCACAAAAAGGGCAGCAAATTAGACCCAGGCAACTACCGCCCTGTTTCTATCCTTACATCCATCTTGAAAGTCATGGAAAAAATAGTATACGAACAGGTCGAAAAGTACCTCGCGGAAAAAAATCTAATCTACGAATTCCAATTTGGTTTCAGAACATCCCACACCACTGACACATGCCTTCTCTATTTGAACGACCACATCAAACAAGAGGTGGACGCGGGCAAATACTGCGGCATGGTCATGCTGTCAATCACACCATTCTGATTGACAAGCTAAAAGCAATTGGTTTTGATAGTCTTATCAGTGAGCTGGATACAATCCTACCTGGAGGGGAGAGAACAGATGGTGGAGGTAAACGGTACCCTATCCCCCCCCCTCACAGTGAGCTGTGGTGTTCCACAAGGAAGCATACTAGGACCGCTACTAGGGCTGCACGATTTTGGGAAATAATCTAATTGCGATTATTCTGACAGATATTGCGATTGCGATTTGCGATGCGATTATAACATATCTTTTATTTTTTTTACAAGAAGAATGTTGCTGCTTTCTGTAGTCGGGTCCCAGCTGCAAAATTACTGTATTACCCTGTATTATACACTTTTACTATCATGTAGACCAGTGATTCCCAACCTGGGGTCCGCCAGACCACTTTTTTTTTTTTTTTTTTTTTTTTTTTTTTTTTTTCTTTCATAGAAATATTTAATTAGCATATTTTTATCATCAGAAGCATAAATAGTCTCTCCACTACAATAAAAAATAAAGATAAATAAATAAACATCTAGACATGATTTTTGAACGTTAACAGTAGGCTACCGGGTAGCCGCTAAAACGCGAATCAGTTGACTGTATCACTTTCTGTAGCTAGCCTAGCACGCTAGTTAACTTTCTCGGCTCGTCTGCAGTCAGCCGCCAGAGGCGAAAATGTGTGACAAACGAAAAGGAGATGACGGCAGCTCATCTGCAAAAAAAGTTAGGACCTACAGCAATCGCGAAAATTACATCACCATGGGCTTCACTGAGGGACCAGACAAACGACCTGAGTGTGTGATTTGTGGAGAAAAGTTGGCAAACTCGAGCCTGAAGCCCAGCAAGCTGAAGAGACATCAGGCGTCTAAGCACCCAGAAACCGTTGGGAAGGATCCGGACTTTTTTCGGAGGAAAGAACAGTCTCTCAAGGCGAACAAGCCTGTTGATGTTAGAGTAGCGTGGAGCAGGGGTGGCAGTGATTTACAGAAGGCTACCGAAGCCTCCTTTGAGTGTTCGCTTTTAATTGCAAAAGCAAAGAAACCGCACAATATTGGCAAGCAGCTCATCAAACCAGCCTGCATCAAAATGGTTTAGAAACTGTGCGGCCCACAGGTGGCGGATAAACTAAAATCAGTACCACTCTCGAACAATGTAGTGAAAGACCGAATTGATAAGATGTCAAGTGATTGCGAGCAGCAGCTGTCAGAAAAGTTTAGAAAGGGTCCATTTGCCATACAACTTGATGAAACTACAACTGTCGCAGACGAGGCTGTGCTCATCGTTTATGTGCAATATATCGAAAATGAGGATCTGAAGCAGGACATTCTCATGTCAGTCAACCTTACTACCACCACTCGAGGTGAGGATATTTTTACTGCAGTGGATTCTTACTTCATTCAACATAAATGCAAACCGTTCACCATTAGGGCCTGATTTGAGAGGATGAATACAGGATTTGAATATTGGCCAAAATTTTGAAATACATATGGTGCAAGATTAGATTTGTTGATTGAAGGCACAAGTCAAAGAAGCATAGTGGGTCTAATTATGATGCATATGCCTGTGTATAAGCAGTTTGTTATTAAAATGACAAAAAAAAGTATTAAACCCAGCTAGGACAGATTCTCTCTGCTACTGATTGGAATTTCCTGTCTCATATTTAGTTTAATTTGTTGCATTGATTTGTTCCATAAATGCAAACCGTTCACCATTAGGGCCTGATTTGAGAGGATGAATACAGCATTTGAATATTGGCCAAACATTTTGAAATGCATATGGTGCAAGATGAGATTTGTTGATTGAAGGCACAAGTCAAAGAAGCATAGTGGGTCTAATTGTGATGCATATGCCTGTGTATAAGCAGTTTGTTATTAAAATGAAAAAAAAAAGTATTTTATGGTATCTTATTAGGAGGGGGTCCGCGAATTTCATCAGAGATGTTTGGGGGTCCCTGGGGGGAAAAAGGTTGGGAACCACTGATGTAGACTATTCTGCTTTGTGTTTACATGTGATGTATTGTATACATGCACATTTATTATGTTCTTGTGTGATGTATCGCACATTTTATTGCTGTGTGATGTATTGCAAATGTTATTGCTGTCATCTTGGCCAGGTCTACCTTGCAAAGGAGATCTTGTATCTCAATGGGACTTCCTGGTTAAATAAAAAAAATAAAAATTAATTGCAGGCTTGGCGATTTGATAATTGCATCATTCCAAATCGCGATTTCGATTAAAAAACTATTAATCGTGCAGCCCTAACCGCTACTATTCCTAATTTATGCAAATGACATGTCGTCAGCTTGTGACTGCAACTTGTTCCTGTTTGCGGATGACTCAGCCCTGCTGGTCTCTGACAAGAACAAGTTACAGGTTGAAAAAGCCCTCAGCTCGGAACTAGGCAAAATTAAATCTGCATATGGCTCGCCAACAACAAACTATAATTACACATGGGCAAAACAGAGTCCATTCTCTTCGGTTCAAATAACAAACTCAGCAAGACCGACGGCTTCTCAGTTACAGTGGGTGACAATATTGTCACAGGGAAAGATGAAATTACCTACCTGGGTTCCATCCTAGAGGCTAATCTTTCCTGTGACAAAATGGCATCCAATGTAATAAAAAAAAGTCAACTAACGAACTCGATTCTTGTACCGGATCTCCTCTCTGGTAAACAAGAATACCCTGAAAACTCTGGCAGGAGCACTCATTCAAGGGTACTACAACTATGCTTGCACCTCATGGTACCAAAGCACCTCAAAGGCACTAAAAAACAAATTACAAACATCTCAAAACAAACTACGTAGTCAGACTTACTGCTTGACCTGACTCCTAGAACCCACCTCACCCCTGCCCACTTTGACAACCTAGGATGGCTTAGAGTAGACGACAGAGTACAGCAATTTGCAATGGGCCTGGTCTACAAGATACACTACACGACCAAGGTACCCATGTACATGTCAAAATACTTCCCAAAGGTCAGTGAATACCACGATCACAACACCAGAGGGAGCTCCACAAATCATGTTAAACCCAGATTCGGCTCAAACAAGGGACTAAACACGTTTCGCAATTAAGTCACATCAATGTCGAACGCCCTACCCAAAGCTGTAAAGGAATGTGAATCACTACCCACTTTCAAAAACACTCTCAAAGAACACCTATGGGAGACTGCAATTCGAAACTGGCCCCTACAAATGTCCTAACCCAGTTGTACAATAAATGACCAAGTATGGCTTTGTCAGTATTCCAATGTACAGTGTACAGTGTGTGTGTGTGTGTGTGTCCACCTACCTCCAATGTACAGCCCCCCACCTACCCAACCTCCTCCAATGTACAGTTTCTACGTCAAATGTATATACACTCTTTTTCTGGACACTTTTTGTATCACAAACAGTACTGTATTTGCAAATCTGGTATGTCATAAATGTATAGATGTAGCAGTACTGTCTATCTGTATGTCGTGTGTGTCATATATGTTATGATGAATTGAAAATGGGGGACCCTGATCATGTAAACAAGACGAAAGTCTTTCTCTGGTATGCATCCCCTTAACAATTGTATGTATTGAGCTGTACTGTACTGTACCCATTCTGCAATCTGTTAATCAACTTTTCAATCAATCAATCAATCAATCAATCAATCAATCAATCAATCAGCATTGAGCCGTATCACCAGATTCCATGACGAGCATATTTAATGTTGAATCACTGTTGTGATGTTTGTCCAGAGACCTGCTGCAGACCCTGACAGATGTGGAGCTGACGACACTGGAGAGGAGCCTCTGTATCTCTCAGGACAGGGAGGACCCGGCACCGGACCCACCCTCGTCCTGTAGCCCCGTCGCTGAACCCCCCAAGGAGAAGTGTGAGGAGGTGGAGCAAGAGGAGGGAAAGGAGCACAACCACCTGCCTCCGTTTGTCTCTCCCGGCCAGGAGGAGGGGTTGGAGGTTGTGGAAAAGGGCTGGGAAGAGGTGGAGACGGAGAAGGGGGAGGAGGAGCAGGAGCAGGGCCTGCTGTGTGAGGAGGCGGAGGAGGCAGAGCTGGCCTGCTCCTTGCAGTACGACGAGGAGGAGCTGGAGCAGCTCAACATGATGGTGCACCGCGTGGGAGACGAGATGTCCACTCTGCTGTCCCCTCCCAGCCAGGGACACTCGCCGGCCCACAGAGGGGAGGCGGGGGGCTCTAGTGGGGCCTCCAGTACGGAGGCCTCCCCCCGCAGGCTCCTCGGGGTCCGGGGCAGGACAGGCCTGTATGTAGAGGAGGAGGACAGGGTGTTCTTCATGGAGGACCTGGATGCGGCAGGAGACAGAGAGGCCTGTAGCCGTCTGGCCTCGCCTTCCAAAGCCTTGCAACCTGCCTGTCCTGTGCAGCGCAGGCCGGGCGCCCTGGTGGTCTCGGCCAGGAATGGCTGGCCCTCTGAGACCCGGTCAGAGGAACCGTGCCCACAGCCTCGTGGCCAGAACCCACCCTGTCCCGGTGGCAAGCGCCCCCCCTGCATTTCCGCTCCCAGTTCAGAACCTTTGCCTTACACCAACGGCTGGGAGGTGGTGGTAGAGGGCACCGCCTCGGAGACCGCTGAGGTCATTGCCCACCGTATGGGTGGCATGAAGCTGTCTGCCACCGTCATCTTCAACCCTCGCTCCCCCAGTCTGACAGACCTGGCTGTGGACAAGCTGCTGCTGCCTCGGCCCGCATCATCTGAGACTGAGCCCTGTGGCCCCCTGGTGGCCACACACTGCCTGCTCAACTCCTGTGTCTGCTGCGGCAGCTGCGAGGACGGCCACGACGACCCAGTGGAGAGCACCAGGATGGGGCTGGGGCTGGCCCTCACTCTGGGTTTGGACAAACACGGTAAGGCCCTGGCCCCCGGGTCTGTCATCCAATCCTCTGCTTGTCGCCTGGGCCCCCTTGGTCAGGAGCTTCATCACGGTAAAGGGGAACCCTCCCAGCTGACGCCTCCCTCCTCCCGCTGCTCCTCAGAGCTCCTTCTAGAGGAGGAGGGACCCCAGCTCTGTGAGAAGTGCCTGGTGGTGGCCCCGGGCCCCGGGCCCCAGGCTCAGGACAGAGGCCCCAGCGGTGGGGCCGCGCCTGCCCCCTGCACCCACCAGTGGAGGACTGGCAGGAGACGACAGGCCAGTGGGGGGCGCGAGAGGGACAAGCCGGGGAACAAGGACTCTGAGAGGGAAGCCAAGGAGGACAGCAGGAAGAGGTGGGCTGTCATTTTTGAGGGTCACTTCCCTTCTGGGTTTGTTGGTGTTTGAATGGTGGCTCGTCAGCTTCTCTCTGATTCTAGTCTCAACCGTCTTCTTGTTTGATTTCCACCACATTTCATCACTTTTTCAGTTATTTCGTGTGTTGCTTTGAGGCTGTGTTGTTTTTCTTTGTTGCTTGCACTTTCCTCATGCTGTCCTTTTTATAATGTGATTTCTGTGTTTTTATTTTTGCCATTCCTATGTTTTTATCCTTAATTCTTTTGTTTCTTTTTGGTTGTTTTTAGTTTTCAGATCTCTCCTATCAGCTCAGTGTCAAGTAGTGACTGTGAGAGTGTGTCTGTCACCACATGTAGTCTGTCCAGCAGTGCATACACCCCCAGGTAACCTGTGTGTGTGTGTGTGTGTGTGTGTGTGTGTGTGTGTGTGTGTGTGTGTGTGTGTGTGTGTGTGTGTGATTTGTGTGGGGGGATTATTGGTCATAATGTTATAGGTTGTGGGATACATGAGTTTGGAATTTACCATATTCACACAGTGGCTATTTTCTTATGCCATGCTCTTATGTCATGCTCAGGTTGGGATTCATTTCCACCCTGTTCCCACCCAAGGTGAGCATGACATAAGAGCAAAATGGCCGCAATGTGAATTTTCTCAATAATTATGTGTAATCATTCTCAACTAAAATTCATTCTTAAATAGTCATTGATGGCTGACATAGAAGTTCATGTTTTATGTTGTCATGTAAATGAGTTTAGTGTTCGAAACCCGTAGAAATTGAATATTGAGTGTCAATATTCTATCTGTATGTGCGAGAGACTCAGAAGAGCAATGCATTGCCATGGCAAAGACATCATTTGGATGAACATTACAGCGACTGTTGTGATGAACATTCTAACTTTGGGAATCTCACGCACCGAGTTACATACGCCTTTCACACCAGTCCACATCCATCCGGATAGTCTTTCTGAGCACCGTACGCTGGTCACCTGAATTCCAGAATCTTGGTGGCTGACTTGTTACTTTGTAATGACTTGAGTTTATACAACATAGCATAATATGTCAAGCGCCAGAACCGGTCACAGCAGACAGGACACACTTGGAAGGGGCATCAGTGCAGACTGATCCTGGTTCACTTCATTTTGTCCTGTCTTCTCTCAACTACCGAAAGATGCAGTGTAATCAAAAAGCACACTTCACACACTGTGCAGTCTGTGACCTAATCAAGGGTTAATATTAACCCTTCAATGTTATTAACAACAGCTACAACATTGACAGTTCAGTTATATGTAAGCTGAGTCCAGTCTGAATAAGCACAGCGTGTCCCACACAGAAGAAGTGCAAGACAACAGTGGGCAGCCTGCAACATGCGGGATAATCCCCTGACTCAGGGTTCGAAATTAACGGGGGCTTGGGGCAAAATGCCCTCGAAAATTTACCAAATGCCCTCGAAAATCAGTTAAGGGGGGCAAGAAAAGCCCCCGACAGTTTACTAATTATATAATTATATATATGCTGTACAGTGCGAGCATTTCCCTCGTATTTGCCCCTAATAATATGTGTGTGCAATTGTGAAAATGTTTCACTGTGCTCCTAAATTTTTATTTAGATTTTATTTATTAACATTTTATTTAGGAGCACATGTGCTCCTTGGGGAAAAAAGTTAGCGTAGAGCCCTATATATGGAGACATTAACATTACGTTATCAAACATAGGGACGAAGACTGTAAAAAATCTTTATGTTAATTTTCATCATAAAAATTATGTGCCCCCGAAATTAAAAAAAAAAAGCCCCCGAAAATCAATTAAGGGGGGCAAAAAAAGCCCTGGAATATTTTTTTTTTCTAACCCTGCCCTGACTTATAGCTTACCGTATATCCAGTATCCACGCCCGTGTCATTTCTCAAAGTCTAAACTTGTCCAAAATTATCGCACGTTTGGTAATATATCGCATTCACTCATCTGTCTACGCCTCTACGATAGCCTAATCCTGTGGCCAAATTAATCATCAAAGCTACTAAATCAAAGGCTCTTAACCATTTCACTACCACACTACAGAAGGTTAACCTTTCACTACCACACTACAGACGGTTAACCGTGTGGCAGTGAAAGGGTTAACCTTCTGTATTGTCGCAGTGTAAGGGTTAACCCTTTGGTAGTGTGGTAGTGAAAGGGTTAAGCCTATAACAACACATGTCAGGGACTCTACCTATTATAAAGGTTAGTGGCAGGGCGGCTAGGTGGTGCAGTGGGCAAGGCACTCACCACCAATGCTGGAGACGCTGGGTTCGAGCCCAGCTCTCCACATTGTTTTCAGTTTGGCTGGTCGTCCGTACTAATACAATTGGCGGTATTAGGGGGATGGGTGGGGATCGGACGTTGTGGACAGCGACTCCTACAGGTCGGTTGGTGCGCCTGCGCAGTAGAATCAAGAAGCGATGGGGGCGGCGCCCCTCCAAAGCGCAGATCCCTGACACTGAAAGATCACGCCGCGCAGGTGAAAAGATGCGACGGCTGCTACCTCGAGTATCGGAGGGGACTCGTGCTATGTATGGCTTCGTCCACATTGCAGCCGGCTTGTGGGAGGCAAGAAACAGCGTTCGAGACAGGGGAGGGTTGAATTGGACGATACGAAATTGGGAGAAAAAGTGGATCAAAAAGAAATAAAGGTTAGTGGCAGCGTGTTGTTGGCTTGGAATTCCATAGGACAGTTTTCTTCCACTGTTACACTAATAGAAGTGTGGAATAGGTCTGGCAACACACACTCTGTTATTGATCATTTGGTTGAAGATATGCCTGATAAAAAGCTAACAAGCAAGCATTAACTCTTTGACTGCCACGTAGTTTTTCCATCTGTACGCTGTACTTCCCTGGCGCGATTTTTTTTTTTTACCATTTTCACGATGTTTGCAGACCCATCGTATATTCTATATTATAGCTATGGAGACAATAGTATGGCTCATTTGAAAGGAAATATATATACTCCAACAGGGGAAAAAACGTTTAGTTCTACATACCTTCGTTCCTACGCTATCCCATGCTAAAAATCGTCCCGTTTCAAAATCCAGTTCCGTTTTCTGGAATGCGAGATATGACGTGTTTTGTGCGCATATGCGCATTTCATGCGGGTTGCTCGCCTGCCACCTATATTATTTCCAGGTCAAAGGTAACATGACCATAGTAGAATGAAGTAGAATCGTTTTCTGGGATCATTACAAAGGCATGTTTTATGATGGGGTTCGGTAAAATAGACGTTACTTTTGTCAGCAGGTCCACCAAAACCCTGTCCACTCTTGCTCCGAAGTGTCTTGGGTCAGAACAATAAATAACGTTAGTTGGCCCTGGCAGCGCCTAACAGATAACGTTATCGTTACATCAAAACAGCCTGTTTGAAAATACTAGAATCCAACATAGTCTGGTGAAAACGCACCTTATGCTATGGATGGATCGTCACCGTTTGTCCTCTTCATAATAATCTCCAATAGTTCGCTCGTCTAGGCCAGTGGGGAGCCGCCATGGGGGGGGTCACCAGATGATTTAAAAAAAGTTTAAAAGAAAATGAAAGATTTCCACAAAAAAATTTAAAAAATATTATTATTATTATTTTTTTTAATGCAGTCAGGCCACTGAACTTAGAATCAGGCCAGGCCAATAGTTAGATAACCTAGGTGGGGTACAACCAGGAGATCACTGTAACCCACACAAGTTGGAGAACTGTCTCTATCTCTCTTGCTCACACACACACACACGCACACACACGCACACACACACAGTCACACACACACACACACACACACACACACACACACACACAAGTTTCAAGTTCAAGTTTCTTTAATAGTTGTCATACAGAAGTACAGAATACTTTTATACAAAATGCTTCTTACTGTTGCGCTCCAGAGACTGTGCAAGAAAAAAGGGAGCCGCATGTGATTGGTGGAGGCGGGACCCTTACAAAAAACTAAATACATCAAAAACACTGTTGTTGCTAATCATACATATGCTAGCCTGTTTTAATTTGCATAATTTGTGATGCCATCACAAACACTGGCATTTAAAGGGTACAAATAAAAAAAATGCCTACACCAGAATGCAGGAAATGAAGTCTTTGTAACAAAATGTCCTGACCCCCGTTTAAAAAGTGGCCTGACTGGGGCTATATTTCGCACTATATATCCTGGCCTGAATGATTTCCCCTGTCCGGCCCTGGTTAAAAGCCTCCAATGCTTATTAGTGTGTGTGCGTTTGAACGTTTGCATGTTTCAACCATACATTTCCATTTATAAAAGTATTTATATTTTTTTACCTCCTATAATAGTGGGTGTCGCGGCTCTCTGACACTGTTATTTCGGGGGTCGCGGCCTGAAAAGTTTGGGAACCCCTAGGCGATCGCCATTGCAGAACGTTAGTTGGCCCTAGTCTGGAGTGCTCTTAACTCTATTGTCGGCGACTACCACAAAGCTTATTTACATGACAACAGTATCCATAATATAGTTTGGAAACTACCGTGAGATCCACTTGGAAAGGCCCTCTCGATCCATTCCAGTTCTGTCGTTATGACCTTTTCAAGTCAGCCGATGCAGTCGTCTCACCACTTTCAGTTGATCAAATCCAGCTTGAAGCTAAACAAGTTAACAACTTACTGCTTTTTATCATAACGACCATGTTTACATGCCCACATTAATCTAATTGTTACCCAACGGTAATTACAACAGCAATTCTTGCATGCTGCAATTCTTGATTGATGTGTCTATCGCTCCCCCTCCCCCATCAGTCATTCCTCTGTGTCATAATCTGCAGTCACATTGCTACCATAGTGTTTCTCATTGCTGTACATAGTACTTTTCCTGCAAGTTATTCCTGTCACTACAGAGATAAGAGAAGTGTGAAGACTGGATGTAATCAAATATAGTTGATGGATAGGCGGCTGGGTGGCGCAGCGGAGATTGCGCTCGTCACCAATGCAAGAGACTCTAGTCTCGATTCCGGGTGTCAGCATTGCCTCAGGCTTGGGCCGGCCGTCATACTGGCTCAATTGGCAGAGTCAGCGGGTGGAAGTCGATGGGTGGTAATCTGGACGTTGTGGACAGCAACTCCTACAGGTCGGTTGGGGGACGCCTGCACAGCAGAGACAGGAAATAGCGGGGGTAGTGTGAGCCTCCCACACGTTACACCTCGCCAATGAGAGTCCGCGCTGGCAGGTGAAAAGTTGTGACAGGCTGCCTCCTCGTGTACCGGAGGGGACACGTGATGCAAGGCTTCTATCCTCCCTACAACCGACCAGTGGGGGGCATATGCGGGCAACGTTCAAGACAGGGGAGGGGAGACTTGGAAACACGGATGTCATGTACAAAGGTCTAAGGACCACACAGAATAATAACTGGAGCTGGCTACACATGAGCAAAAGCAGCCTCTCTCAGTAAATGCTTTCAAAACAGTCCCGGGCAGGTGGGTAATAATAAACACAAGACGTTGTTCCAAAAATAGTAAATTATATTTATTATGCCGGGTAGGGATTTAAACCTCCACTGATATTTAAATAGGCAACAAAGGGAAAAAACAACCCACAAACAATTAACAAACAGGGAGAGGGATAAAGGGAGAACACACAAGGTAAGTATAATACAAAGTAAACTAGATAAGCGCCCACAGACACTCACCAACCAGCCAGAGGTTGGTACTGGGAAAACCCCCAGCAAAGGTACCAAAGGTACAATTCCACACTCAGTGGGATTAGGCCTAAAGCCAACAAGAGAATACTTACTCCAATGGAGGAGTGGCGCAGAGGCCAACAATATCTATATACATATACCAGTACTTTAGTCCACCCGAAGCAGTAGATAAGCACAGTATCAATTCCACCACAGTGGCAAACAATGGCAACCTCACTCTACTCTGGTCACTGGCAATTGACAGAATGAGGCACCCAGACGTGTGTGTGCTGTCAGGTATTTGTCTACCCGCCCCTCTCGAGGTGATTGCCATCAGCTGTCATTCATTAGGCAATCAGCACTCTTCAGTGTAGGGACGGGCAGCACCTGACAGGGAGAGAAAAGAGACAGCATTAGCTCTCATGTTCACACACACACACATCACATACAACACATTAAATATACTAACCTGATGTTCAGAAGGTGTCATAAATACAGTAATAATGGTAATGACCAACCCACGTACCCAGGTACGTCACAATGGAATTGGGATGGGAGAAAAATAAAATAAAAATAAGGAGACAAAGTGGATACAAAAAAATTATATATATAGTTGATGGATATATTTCTATCCTTTAATATGTCGTTGATCATAGGTTTATCAAAGAGTGAAAAAACGTGGCGTGACAACATTTCTCTTATCTTGACTCATATTATGGTATACAAATACAATATTCTAGGCTACGTGGTGTAGTGGGCAAGGCGCTCGGCACGAAATGCTGGAGACGCTGGGCTCGTCAGTTCGAGCCCAGCGCTCCACATTTGCTTTCAGTTTAGCTGGTCGTCCGTACTAATACACATTGGCCGTATTAGGGGATGGGAAACTGATGGGTGGGATCGGGCGTTGTGGACAGCGACTCCTACAGGTCGGTTGGTGCGCCTGCGCAGTAGAATCAGGAAGTGTCGGGGGCAGCGTGAGCCTCCCACGCGTTACTCCTCGCCACTGAGAGATCGAGCTGCGCAGGTGAAAAGATGCGACTGCTGTTACCTCAAGTACCGGAGGGGACTTGTGCTATGTATGACTTAGTCCACATTGCAGCCGGCTTGTGGGAGGCAAGAAACAGCGTCCGTGACAGGGGAGGGTTGAATTGGATGATACGAAATTGGGATGGGAGAAAAATATAGAAAATGGGAGAAAAAGTGGATAAAAAAAATACAATATTCTAACCAATACTACAGTATGCCACATATCTTTATTACATTGCCCTTGAAGTTACATAATTATATTAAGACGTTTACATGACCCATGTTTTAATTGCTTTATTCTCATGATCACATAGTTATTGGAATATAGGCATTGTACCTGTTCACACTGCAATACGCTGCATCGAAACTAGGGCTGCACGATTAATCTATTTTAAATCGAAATCGCGATTTGGAATGATGCAATTATATAATTTTTTTTAAAACCTTTAAAAAAAAAATTGTTTAACACTTTCAATGCCCAAAACGTCATATGACGTTTTATCAGCCCCCCCCCCCCTGAATGCCCACAACGACAATTATCGTTTTATTTTTTTATTAGCGATCTAAATTCATATTTCATCAACAGAGTCTCCCGTTGGTACACCAGCTCCTCCAGCAGCTCGGAATGGAAAAAAGCGCCCCCTATCGTCTATCCCTGAAAACTGCACGTCAGTCGCTTAGACTGACCTGGGATCTGTGATATGTAGAGGCGGGGCCAGCTGGCTCCCTGAGCTGTGGCAAGCCGTCTGCTCAACATGGAAGTGATCGCGCGACGGGAATCAGCCTGGAATATATATTCACAGTAGCCAATCGACAGTGTTGGGAAAGTTCACTTTTTACATGAACTAGTTCAGTTCACAGTTCAAATTTTTTTAAATGAACTAGTTCAGTTCATAGTTCATAATTCAAAATGTTGAACTAAAGTTCATGGTTTCAAAAATGAACTAATTTAGTTCTTTTTAGTTATTTTTTTTATTATTTTTTTTATTATAGATTTTTCACGTACAGTTACTTACATTACAAAAACACAAATTGGGACAAGGTGGGGGGGGGGGATCCTCCAGTTCATCTCTATGCCATCATCCACACCATAAGCAAGCAAAAACAAAACAAAAAGAAAAACAAGCAAAAAGGAAAGCAGACCAAGACGGGCACTGTACAGTATTGCACTTGCCTCAAGCCCATTCACATGTAGACATACATATATTTATTTTTTCCTATCCTAGGTCTGTCCATACAATGGGGCACTGGGCCTTTAGAAGGATCCGATACATTTCAGCAGGAAAATAGTCTAATAGTGGGGCCCACACCTCCTGAAAGGAAGCGTTGTTGCCTCTATGCATTGCACAGTGTCTTTCATGGGGTAGCAGCACACCGAAGATCTCTCTATACCACATTTGTAAAAATGGAGGCTTATCCTTAATCCAGTTTATCAGAATGCATTTCCGGGCTGAAAGTAGAAGTTTATCAAATAGTTTGAATTGTAAACTCTTTTAAATACATACGCCGACGTCTAGAGGTAGAGTCTGACTCTGACTGAGCGAGTGCTGCTGCAGCTCTCGGCTTCTGCGCGCAGATTTCTCTGTTCCACTGCTTGTTGTGAGGAGGAGTCTGATGACGTAGCAGGGGGTGACAGGCGCGTTGCCAGATCGGGTGGTTTTACGCATAATTTTTAAGCCTGTTTACAGTGTTTTAACTGAGTTTTCGGCTGAAATGCATTATGAAATATGGCACATCTTTGAACGCCGTTATGAGTGCTGAGAATGAACGCACTTTTGAACTCCGTTACACAGGGCTGAGAATGAACGCGTTCTCAATTACGTTCATTTAGCGGATATACAGTACGTTCAGTTCAAGTTCGCCCAAAATACGAACGCATTCAGGTACATCACTGCCAATCGATAGTAGTAGACAGTAGTGATCGATTTTTGGAATGGCGATCAGGAATTGGAATGATCTTTTTAGAGAACATCTGATCTGAGGTAATGAATCTATTTTACCAGTCTTGGGATAATCAGAGTTGTATTCGCTGAGATCTCAGCGTTTGCTGTGTGTGTGTGTGTGTGTGCACGATCGCTTTGAGGAAATCGGAGAATCAATTTTCAGCTTGCGGCCCCAGCGTGCATACGTACACATATACTATCGATAATCTAGCGTTTATTTGAAAACGATTCATAAATAGGCCGAAAAATTACAACGTTTTTGTGTATTCTAGAATATTCCAGTACAGGGTGTTTATCATGGAATTTCTTTATTTTCCTTGAAAACGAGGGCTTTTCAAAATGCTATAAAACGAAAATGAACCGATAAAAAAACAATCTGCTTCGACAATGTTGACTGGAGAACGAGTCATTGATAAGCGACGGGCAGATTAGACACATAGCCATAATTTAAAACATAGATTAGGCGTTATTAACGCTAACATTGAAGTGGATGGTGGGCATTCAACCGGTAAATCAAGATTAAGCTTGGGGGGGCGGCTAGGTGGTGTAGTGGGCAAGGCGCTCTCCACCAATGCAGGAGACGCTGGGTTCGAGCCCAGCTCTCCGCATTGCTATCAGTTTGGCTGGTCGTTCATACTAACACAAATTGGCAGTGTTAGGGGTGGGAAAGCTGATGGGTGGGGATCGGACGTTGTGGACAGCGACTCCTACAGGTCGGTTGGTGCGCCTGCGCAGCAGAATCAGGAAGCGACAGGGGCGGCGTGTCCCTCCCACGCAGACCCCCGCCGCTGAGAGATCGTGCTGTGCAGGTGAAAAGATGCGACGGCTGCTTCCTCGAGTACCGGAGGGGACACGTGATGTAAGGCTTCGTCCACATTGCAGCCGGCTTGTGGGAGGCATGGCCTAACAGCGTTCGAGACAGGGGAGGGTAGAATTGGACGATACGAAATTGGGATGGGAGAAAAATAGAAAATGGGAGAAAAAAGTAGATAAAAAAAAAAAATATTAAGCTTGGGCTCTGAAAGTGTTAACCAGGAAGTCCCATTGAGATACAAGATCGGTTTGGGAGAGGGAGGTAAGGGGTTTTAGATTGTGTGTTGTGAAGTTTAGACTTCAGAGAGGGAGAGTAAAGTACAGGAAAAAAGGTACCGTTGGGTACCGGTATCGATTCCCAGGTAAAAAGAAACATTTTCAGGCTTGGTGTCCCAAAAAGATCCACCGCGTAGGCCAGATGCAAGCCGCATTTTACAATAAACCTCTGTGGGGCTGCTTAATTTTTTTTTAATTATAATCGCAAATTTAATCGCAATCGCAATATCTGTCCGAAAAATCGCAATTAGATTATTTCCCAAAATCGTGCAGCCCTAATCGAAACATACCTGTTCACACTACAATACGCTGCATCGAAACATACCTGTTCACACTGCATCGAAACATACCTGTTGTTTACGCTGCATCGAAACATACCTGTATATGCTGCATCGAAACATACCTGTTCACACTGCATCGAAACATACCTGTTCACACTGCATCGAAACATACCTGTTCACACTGCAATACGCTGCATCGAAACATACCTGTTCACACTGCAATGCGCTGCATCGAAACATACCTGTTTACACTGCATCGAAACATACCTGTTCACACTGCAATACGCTGCATCGAAACATACCTGTTCACACTGCATCGAAACATACCTGTACTGCATCGAAACATACCTGTTGAATAGGCTGCATCGAAACATACCTGTTCACACTGCATCGAAACATACCTGTTCACACTGCAATACGCTGCATCGAAACATACCTGTTCACACTGCATCGAAACATACCTGTTTACACTGCAATACGCTGCATCGAAACATACCTGTTTACACTGCATCGAAACATACCTGTTCACACTGCAATACGCTGCATAGAAGTAGGAACAATGAGGAACATGCATCAGCAAGCAGCTGGGTAGTCTCAGGCGACGAGTAGAGAGCGATTGCTATACATCACTAATAGTGAGGCACATTTTGGATGCTCCATCTTTGTATTGTTTTTGGATCAATTTCCACTCTGGTCATTGACTTTGTTCTAACAAGGCAATTTTATGAATGCATATTGATACTACTAGCCAACTACCTAATTCAACAGATTATCTTACTATGTGTGTTGCGCTGTGGAACTGTCAATATGGAGCGGCTGTGTAGTGTAGAGGTCTCTCCTACCACCGCAGAGACCCGGGTTCAATTAAATTCCTGGCAGCGGTACCTCTGGCTTGGTCAGTCATCCCTAAGAACACAATTGCCAGTGTTCATGGGAGGCTGGTGGGGTTTGAGTCCTGGTCATTTCAATAGTGACTTCTGTTCAGCAGTGAGGGGATTTTGAGGGGATGGCGTGAACCTCTGTACGTTACGCTCTCCCTGTGAAACTCCTCGCTGTCTGGTGAAAAGAAGTGACTGGCGACTCCACGTGTATCAGAGGAGACATGTGGTAGTCTACACCCTCCCTAGACTGACAGTAGGACAGAGATAATTGGCATAACTACTAAATTGGGGTGATGGGAGCAAAATACCAAGGCCAAAAATAAACCTGGCCAATACATGGGGTCTATTGAACAGACACAGGCGCACCCCCCCCCCCCCCTCTTCTCAGTTCCCCTGCCGCACAAGTGAACTTCATCTTGGATTCGGATCTGGTCTGGTAGAGCTACTCATGTTGCCCGAGATGAACTGTTGAGCAGAGAAGCATAGTATTTTGTTTGGGTGATGATGACCTCACTGCGGCTGCAGGCCTTTTCCTTTCATCTTTAATCTCCACTTTGTAATCCTGCAGTCACCATATTCCTCTTCATTATTGAAATCTACCATGATTGGAACATGGAGTGTGGTCATGACATGACGGTCCTTCCCCTCTTTCTTTCTCTTTCTCTATCTCCCCCTCTCTATCCAGCCCTGTCAGCAGTCTGACCACCAGCTCTGGGACGTCAGAAGACCTGGACCATCATGAGATCCAGCTGGCCCTGCAGGCTGCCAAGATGGCTGCCAGGAACAAGATCCGATCCCGCTTCCCCAGCAGCAGTGACCTCATCCATCGCCTCTTTGTTTGCATATCGGGTAAAGCTTTCCACTTTTTATTTTATTGTAGTAAAAATAATTCTACTTTATTACATAGCATATTGTGAACAATGGCACCGTGGATATTTAGGAAAACTAATTAGACTGAGGGTCATTATAATATTGTTTAGCAGACCTTGCATCCTCTTTCTCTCGTTCTCTTTCCCTCGCTCTCTCTCCCTGTTCTTTGTCTGACTTTTTTTTTATCACTTTTTTTTTATTAATTTTTTTACATGGATGAAACAAAACATGACACCACATAATACAAGAATAATAATAATAAACAGAACAACACCAGACAATAATAATAATAATAATAATAATAATAATAATAATAATAATAATAATAATAATAATAATAATAATAATAATAATAATAATAATAATAATAATAATAATAATAACAACAATAATGACTGTAGAACGAGTAGGGGCGACAGTGGTAGAGGTAGAGCAGTCGTCTGGCAATCCGGAGGTTCCCGGTTCGATTCCCGCTCCATTCCCGCAAGACACTTAACCCCTAATTGCTCCCGATGAGCAGGCTGGCACCTTGCATGGTTGCCTCTGCCGTCTGTGTGTGAGTGAACGGGTAAAATGTGAGTAACAAATTGTAAAGCGCTTTGGATAAAAGCGCTATATAAAAAAGCAGCCATTTACCATTTAGAACAACAAATAATTATGCAGAACCTAAAAATAAAAAGAAATTATATTATCACAAACACCACAAAATACATTAGACATTTCCTTCCATATCGTTTAGAAGTAGTGTTGGTGCCGTAAGTGGAATTGTTAGGTTACATATGTTTGAAAGTTTAGTTGTTATGGATTTCTAAAAACTAGCTAATGGTGGGCAATCCCAAAACATGTGCATATAAGTCCCAGTGGCCCTCAGAGAGCACAAAGTGCACCGAGAGTCGGTCACCAGTCCCATAGCAAACAGCTTTCTAGGTGGGAGATACGTCCTATGAATATAATTAAAATGTATTTGCTGATGATTATGGTTGCTCAGTCTAATTCTGGGATGTCCCCTCCCCAGACTGTATCCAATGACACGTTTTTATATGTGGATTTGATTAGGAGTATACAAATCTGAGACAAACCCTCTTGAGGTTGTTCTGTCTCTGATAAGCTTGACAAAAGGGTGTGGGTGTAATGTTTGAGCCCACGGCACCCCATGAGCCTTCGGCGCGGACCTTAGTTGCAAGTAGAGGAAGAATGACTTGACGGGGAGATCATAAAACTCTCTTAGGTCCTGAAACGCTCGAAGGCCATTTTTATCATCCCCAGAGTATGAACTCCACTCCTCTCCTCTCCCATTGAGGAATATTAACAGAGTCGAGGTGCCGTGGACATTTGACAGCACAAGACCGCTGTACGTTACGCCATGTTTGAATTACGTGGGATATGATCGGTCCATATCGTAATTGGCATTTTGATATAGGAATAGTGGAGTATACTACATACTGTAATCTTTGTGGTGAGACCGCTGCTGCTTCTAAGGAGCGTCATGATACAGCAATCTTAGCGAAAATACAGGGGTCTCAGCGAAAAGGACCAGAAGTACAACTTAAAATCGGGGATTGCCAAGCCCTCATCCTGTTTCCTACGTTGAGTGGTAGTTCTTTTGATTCTTGGGTGTTTGTTATTCCAAATAATTTAGATGTCATAGTTTGTGTCTTGCGCCAGTGGTCTATTGGAGGAGGCAGGGGGAGCATTGAGCTAACAACATTTATTCTAGGTAGTATGTTCATTTTGATTATGGATGCTCGGGCCTGTAATGAGTTAGGAAGGCTCGACCATCTATTTAGATCTTGGTGTATTTTATTATATGTACCTGTGAAGTTATATTTAGTTGTCTGATTAAGTGTGGGGATCTCTATGCCTAAGTACTTAAAGTGTTCAACTATGGGGATGTCAGCCAGTAGTTGCACTGCTTTGGCCAACTCATTATGAGGTAAACAAGCTGATTTGGGCCAGTTAATTTTGAAGCCTGATAATTTACCGAAATCATTATATTATTATTATATAATTATATTAAGTAACTTTGTGCCTGATTGGGACGGGTCTTTCATAAAAATTAGTAAGTCATCCACATAAAGAGCAATTTTGTGTGGTGTATCATTGATTATTATAGGGCCGATTTCTTCTGTTTGCCTAATAAATTGGGCTAATTGTTCGAGGGAAAGCGCGAATAGTCCGAGGCTCAGAGGACAACCCTGCCTAGAAGATCTAGAGACTGGGAAGAGTGTGGAGCATATATTGCTGACGGTGAGGCATAGAGCACTTTAATCATATGTATAAATTCCTTTCCAAGTCCCATAGCCTCCAGTACCGTCCAAAGATATGGCCACTCTTGTCTATCGAATGCCTTCATGGCATCTAAAGACAGAACCGTGGACGGAGTTATATTGTCCTTACTGTTGTCAATTACATGTAATAATACTCTGAGATTATCTGCGGCTAAGCGTCCCAGAATAAATCCGGTTTGATCAGTGTACCAGCACCGTCATATACCTATGTAGACATCGGGCTAGTACTTTGGCAACAATTCTCAGGGGCCTATAACTGCCACAGTCATTGGGGTCCTTGTCCTTTTTAAGTAGTAAAGAAATTACAGCCATATTTACATCTCTCGAGAATCCCTCTGTTCAATCATCTCGAGTAACAATGGGTCCAACTGGTCCCAGAATGCTATGTATAATTCAGGTGTAATCCCATCCCAGCCTGGTGCTTTGACCCTCTGCATCTCAACAATTGTCTCTCTGAGTTCTATAAGAGTGATTGGTCTCCCCAATTCCCCGGCCTCCTCCTCAGATAATTTAGTTATTTTAAGCCTGTCAATAAACTTTTCAAATTTGGAATGATCAAAGTTGACCTCTGAGCTATACAGTTGTGAATAAAATTCTCTAAAAGTGTCATTGATCTTTTTTGAGTCAGTAGTCCTTGTTGTGTCCTGGTTGAAGGGATATCCGAAAATGTATCATTTGCGCAAATTTTCATTGCCAATAAATGGCTGGATCTGGAACCATGAAAGTAATCATTTTGTCTTGTCTAAGTATGGAATTTATTTCTTTTTTAACTATCATCCGTTGTGTGTTCATTTGTTCATTGTAGTTAGTCTACAGTGCAGCGTATAGGTCCACGTATAGTGTTTCTCTGACATGTTATTTAATGTATTGTTTTTGTGTCTTGTTTGTTCTGCTGTTGTTTTTTTTATCCACTTTTTCTCCCATTTTCTATATTTTCTCCCATCCCAATTTCGTATCATCCAATTCAACCCTCCCCTGTCACGAACGCTGTTTCTTGCCTCCCACAAGCCGGCTGCAATGTGGACTAAGTCATACATAGCACAAGTCCCCTCCGGTACTTGAGGTAACAGCAGTCGCATCTTTTCACCTGTGCAGCTCGATCTCTGTGGCGAGGAGTAACGCGTGGGAGGCTTATGCTGCCCCCGACACTTCCTGATTCTACTGCGCAGGCGCACACCAACCGACCTGTAGGAGTCGCTGTCCACAACGCCCGATCCCCACCCATCAGTTTCCCACCCCCTAATACGGCCAATGTGTATTAGTATGAACGACCAGCTAAACTGAAAGCAATGTGGAGCGCTGGGCTCGAACAGTCGAGCCCAGTGTCTCCGCATTCGTGGCGAGCGCCTTGCCCACTACGCCACGTAGCCGCCCTTGTTTGTTCTGTTGTTAACTGTTTTGTTTTTAACTACAGTCTTTTATCTTCTATTTTAAGTGATTTCCCCTGTCATCTGTTTACTCATCCTCGTATGTTTCACTGTATTTTTCTGCCTCATGTAATCTCTGCTGCATTGAAAACGAGGGCCCGCCCTCAGTTGCTTTTCTGAGGCATAAATAAAGGAGCAGGAGGAGGATGATGATGATGTGTTGTTGTGACATACAGGTGTTGCTGACCAGCTCCAGACCAACTACGCCAGTGACCTCCGCAGCATCCTCAAGACGCTGTTTGAAGTCATGGCGACCAAGGAGGGAGACAACGACAGGCAAAAGAAAGGTAGGGAACGGGAGTTTAAGGTGTTTGACTTGTTGATGAAAAATGAGCCAATCACAACTCACGATACAGGTATGTTCCTTTTTATATCCTCAAAAGCTACTATGTAAAACCACAGTCTATTTTAGCCAATACATAAGACCGGCAATATGTCAATCGCACTGAATGTTGATCACCACACCTCTGTTTTGGTCACGCCATGTCCCTTTTGGCGAAAACTTGATTCAATGATATTCTGCGAATAAACATTGATTACCGGTAGATGGTGTTTGTTCATAAACTCTGAATGTAGAACAAACCACATGGATATAAATCACATTGAAGACCATCGTTGCCCAGAAATAGTCATTATCTCTTCGTTTTAGGTCACTTGGAGATTCATAAGCGTAATATTAAATGTCCATGTAGGGGAATGAGGAAGGAAATATTCTGTAGCTGAATGGGGAAATAGGCATGCCTGAAAACGGATCAAACTAATCTAACTTTTCCCAATAGTGTGAACACGCAATGGTGGTAAATTTTGGAACGTACCGTAATTATTTGACTTAACATGATGCACTAACAAAACAAATTTTGCAAACAATGTAAAGGTTCTGCATAACCATTGTATTCCGCCTTTATACAGGTCAATGGCACTTCTTCCAATGTACTATATGTTATGGCAGGGGTCCCCCAAGGCTCTGTTCTGGGTTCACTTTTGTTTACCATCTATGTAAACAACCTGGGCCAAAATGTTTCTAACGCACAATAAAGCTTTTATGCCAATGATACTATAATACTGCTGTGGTGCCTCTTGCTTAATCTCTTGAGTATTTGCAGTTTGCCTTTGTTGTAGAGTTGCTGTATGATCTGAAACTTGTATTGAATGCTACAAAAACTAAACTGATGTTGTTTTCTAATGCCAGGAAGACATTAACCTCTCTTCCTGACACTGTAACCTTGCAGGGCAGTTAGTTTGAATTAGTGTCACAGTACAAGTATCAAGGTATATTAATTGATAATTGTTTAACAATAAACTTCACATTGAAAACTTGGTAAAGAAACAGTTTTAGAAACAAATCCTGTTTTTTCTTTGTTGCCAGGAAATAATTGGTTGAGGCTCCATTCCTTCCCTTGCTTGACTATGGTGATCTGTTGAACATGACCGCCTCTGGCAAACGGGCCTTTATGCTCGCTGCCCTTGCAGCCTGGAACCACTTGCAGACCGATTTACAGCTAGATGAGCCGATTCCTATTAGGACATAAAAAATGTATTGAAGGGTTTGGAGGCAGATTCAATTGTAATTTGTAATTGCTTTGTTTAGCTAGATTCTATTTCATCTTGTCTGTCTTTGTAGGCATATGATTCTGTGCTATTTCTGTGTTTTGCTATAATATATTATGTGTTTTCAATGTTTGCTTTCATGTTGTTTTCCCTCGAAAAATAGATCTTGTGATCTTAATGTGACTCATCTAGTTAAATAAAGGTTTAATGATAATAAATACATAATTTATATATAAATAAAAGGCACAGCCACGAAA
Organism: Notolepis coatsorum; assembly: GCF_963971535.1. Lineage (NCBI taxonomy): Eukaryota > Metazoa > Chordata > Actinopteri > Aulopiformes > Paralepididae > Notolepis > Notolepis coatsorum. The sequence continues at coordinate 39,081,143 of NC_140167.1, forward strand.
TAATTAGTACTACTACGGAGTGTAGTGCTAATCTGATGTATGTACAGAGTTGTAGTATAATATGTACAGTGATACAGGTATAAAGACAGTATGGTAGTAGTAGGCATGAACCACACACACACTTGACCACCTTGCCCAATTTCAGTCTCCTAGGACTAAACCTGTGACCACTAGAGGGTGGGGACATTTGACAGACCGACAGAGTGACCTATAGAGCTGCTGGTTGCAGCTAAAAACAACAAATCATTTATGCAAACAAATCCGGTTGTAGGTTGACAGAGTTCAACAGGGCCTTTTTAAAGTGTCTTTGTCGTAGTTGATTCTGGGTACATGGTAGGTATACTGATGCTCCCATGTAATATTGCTTTCTGCCTTTCTTCTTCGGTGGTGTGCAGCGGTTCCGGGTCTGCGCAGTGCCGTGCTGGAGGACTGCGCCCTCTGTCAGGAGACCATCTCTTCCTCGGAATTGGCAGCCAAAGCCCGGGAGGGCCAATTCGAAGGTCAGCAACTCCGCCACCCTCTAGACACGCACACACACCTAACATGCATACAGACACACACACACACATACACTTAACATGCACATGCATACAGACACACGCATACATACTCTGTTTAAAATGCCAACACTAGAAGCAACAGTTGTGATCAAGGAAAGACTATTGACTCTCGCCTCCTGCTCTCTCTCTCCGTGACGCAGACCCCCCAGACTGGGTCCCTGACGAGGCCTGTAACTCCTGCATCGCCTGCAAGGCTCCCTTCACCGTCATCCGCAGGAAGCATCACTGTAGGAGCTGTGGAAAGGTAACACTGAGACCAGAACCCACTCATGCCGTGACTCATTTGAATAACTATCAATAGAACATCAAATAGATTTCTGATACATGATGGATTACGATCACCATATGAGTGTGTAGATGGATAGATAAATATATAGACACGTATGAATCAAACGAGTGTCTGTCCTTGTCTTCCATTTCAGATCTTCTGCTCTCGCTGCTCCGCCCACTCCGCTCCGCTTCCCCGCTACGGCCAGGTGAAGCCGGTCCGAGTCTGCACCCACTGCTACATGTTCCACGTCACACCCTTCTACAGCGACAAGACCGGCATCTGACTCCAACGGAGCCAGATAAACGCACGCACACGCTCACGACACGACACGCCTTGACACGAGCGATGACCATATGCAAGGGATTGATCCGATGCTGTGTACACAGCCCCCCCCCCCCCCCCCCCCCCCCAGCTGCTCTGCGAAAGCACAGTGATCGTCCTCATCGCCCAGCTGAAGCAAGGCTCGGGCACAAGGCCGTCATGGACGAGGGAGAGCAGAGAGACTGAATGCAGAGGCACACGGACCACGATTAGACAATTTTTTCTGTTTTGGAGATGCTGCTGCCTGAAAGGGAACCAAAGGGTCTAATTTGTTTAGTTTTTTACGTCTCTCACAAATTCTTCATAAACACCTAATCTGTCTGCAGAGGCAGAGGAGGAAGAGGGAACTTATCAAATCTTTGGAACTTGTATCTTGCTACAGTCTTCTGTAGCGGTTTGCAGCACAAAATAGGGAGAGCAAAGCTGCCTCTGGATAGTTAGTGTTGTTGCTTGTGGTTTGTGTGAAAAGGCCTTGTGACATATTTTTCTTCTGCTTTTTGCGGGCTTCCCACATTTGTGCCAGAGTTCCCACGGGACTCGGATTCCTCAAAAGAATGTACGTCATCATAACCATGTATATAGGGATAATTCCATTGATAATAAAATACATCACGTCATCGTCATATAGTTGCGGAGGCCGTATGTATCATATCAGGAGTGGAAAGCAATCCTCACTCGGCTACCAGTTACAGCTAAGCAAAAAATTACACAAAAAAACACATGGCTTTTATAATGATTCTTTTATGCTTTTAATGGCAATGAATGTGTAATATTGTATTGTTTTTATTTTATGAAATGGGGTCTTTATTGGAATAAGATTGACGTATTTGCCTTTTATCAGTGATATATGGGCTGTGCCCATTGCTTTTACAGTCGCACCCTGGCATGTTTTTATCACAAGGTTTTTCTCTAGTGAGCCCTGCTGTGCACACCTCCCTTTCTTCAGCCTCCGACATGGATAAAAGGGAATCCATTACTCATCACTGTCACACCTCGGAGGCCCCCTAGTGGAGGGTTTTAACTCTGCCCATACAGCTCAGTGCCCATCGTTTGAATGGTGCCTATATGTTTTGAAACTGAGAGCCTCACAGAAGTCGAATTGATGGAGTGATTCCCATTCCCTATTTAAATCAACGTTGATGAATGGACATTTGGCTGGTACACTGTAAAATGGCTGCCGTAGAATGTTCATGCTGCCATCAAATTGAAACGACTTTTTTTTTTTTATTAATTGTTTTATTTCCTCTTGTCATGGAAATCGGTGTTGAATTTCTATTACAGCCATATTATAGTGTATCAAAGGAGATACTCGAGGAAGGCCCATTCTGGCTTTTCAGACTCTGTGCAGAGGCCTTTTCTACACATTGAGAGTGACATAATTTATCCTCCTCCCAGTCCTGATTGTGCAATATTGTGACTATGAAATAAAGGTCACATACTTTTGAACAAGTTAATATAAGTCTCTGAGGTCCACTGGGATTATGCATTCTGGCATGTCTCTGTTTCAGTCCTGTTCTGGATGGGCTGTTTCTGTGTAGCTTTAAATGCAAAAGAGCCATGTTTATGCCTCACCGCACTACGGGGCATCCGGCTCCCGAAATTCAGATCAAATTGTCAAACTAGGGAGTTGTAGATCAAATATGAATTAAGATCCAGCAATTTCATGTCATATTTCCGGTGTAAAATGTTGTCAACCGTTTAGGTGGAAAAAGAACGTTAAGAGCAAGCTGCCATCTTGAAAAACAGATGCACAAGTCGAGGGCCGTCTTCTTCACTTTACATAGGAGGGAGAGGCTCCTCTAAAAGCACAGTTTCTGAATACAGGCTCTGTACTAAATCTGGGTTGTCTGTTAGTAGGACCATCGGAGACCCCAAATGAATGCACAAGCACTGAAAAAGTGAGTTCTTCATAATATGTGACCTTAAAGTCGAAGGTCACACAAATGTTGGTAGAGACAAACCTGTGCTATTTAAACCGCTGTTATAGACCAACTATTTCTAATGAGAAAACTTGTACTTATTTGTTGTTTACACACAGTTTAATCTCAGTTTGATTGTGGTACTGACCCGTCTAGAACAGATCGTCTGTTCTCATACTGGACTTCTTTGCACCTTTTATTTTATTTTATTTGTACTCTGCTTCCACTTGAACAAAAAATCTATCTAAAGTATCTTCCTTCCGTCCTGCCAACCACTTGTACTATCATAGGGTTGGTCCGTCTGACAACGGCCAACCGGCAGAACATGGACCTCCAACCTTCAAGGACTATTAATTTGCTCTGACTTCAAGCTACTTCTCAGGCATTAAGCTGTCTAGATCACTCACTAGTCACTACTATTACAAACTAACTGGTTTCTTTTTTATCAAAGGACATATAAACACACTTTGAAAAGGTCAGATTTTTTTTCTTTTATAAAGAACTAAATGAAATAATGTAAATGTTATTAAAGCTATAACTACTTTTCTGTAAAGAGGAAACATGCAGTAACTTAAGGGGCGGGAAAACCTATTAATTAAGAGCTTCATCTTATTTTGTAAAAAAAAAAAAAAGCTAGTACATTTCAATGACTAGCTGTGTAAAATATTTGGGGGGGAAACAACGTTATCTAGTTTTAAATGCTATGTATATTCAAATAAATTACCCTTTCCTGTTTAAAAAATAATGCTTGGTGTTTTGATGCCACACTATCTGATATCCACCTTTATGGGGCAGTGGCTCAGAATTTCTGTATTCTAATGTTATTCCTGTCAGGAGTTTATAAATTGGCCTCAGAACTGCCCCCTATAGGCAGACAGAAGAAAGAACAGTCTCCCCACCACCAGCCAATCTATGATGTCATACTGATACAGTATATACCATAAAGAATTGCATTGAAAAGGTAACTTGACAGTATCCAGGGTGATTTTTTGGGGATAAGGGTACATTTCCTGGGCGAGATCACCCACGCAGATATTTTACACCCGCCAAATACTGGTAGAGTTTGGCTGGCGGTTGGTAAATGTGTCCATTTCCACTTGGCAGGTGTTCTTGAACTGTATGGAAGACAAAATCTGAGTGACTGGTGAAATTGTTGTTTCACCTGCCACTTAGGCAAGAACAGTCCAAATGTTGTTTCCCAGCCTGCAGACTACTGTGAAATACAGCACAAAAACAAACCATTCATAAAGTCAGTTTCTCATTCATTATTAATGGAGCAGCTGCAGACTAGCATCTCGGTTCTCTGGTGCCCAGCTTTGATCAATTGTACTGTCAAAAATAACCATTCATGTCAAATATTTTTGGAGTACTATTTTGCTTTAGTTGAGTATGACAAGTACGGTACTCTTCCCCCTACACAAAAAGTATCATGGCACCTTCGTGGTAATTTCAGTTTTACCATGGTACCGGCCGTTGTATAAATAATTTACCATGACACTGCCAAGGTAAAATTAACATATCATCACCAATGTGGAACCACTTTTACACTTAATAATTCCCTTGTATAATCCAATGGTAATAATATGGTATTTCCAGTGTTTTGGTCTCTACCATAATCGTAGTGACCAGAAAATTATGTAAATACCATACTTTTAAGTGGTGTAACGGCAGGCTCCTTCCACTTAAGTAACCCAATATATTTCAGTAGGCCTACTCTAGATTGTGTGTCTAGTTAACCATCCGCAGTATCTTCAGGTCTCGACAAGAGGGATGCTGATAGACGGGTATTTTCAAACAGTGTTTGGAGTGTCTACCACGCATCCTAGGAATTTCCCCTGTGTTGGTTTCAATAGAGAATCCCATTGCCACATGATGCTCAGGGTGAGATTAATGGACAGCATTACTCCACTAAACTACACCAGCTATGCTCAGGGTGAGATGAATGGACAGCATTACTCCACTAAACTACACCAGCTATGCTCAGGGTGAGATGAATGGACAGCATTACTCCACTAAACTACACCAGCTATGCTCAGGGTGAGATGAATGGACAGCATTACTCCACTAAACTACACCAGCTATGCTCACAGTCATGCACTTGTCCTAATAAACTAACTAACCTACACTGTAGCATGCAACACTTTGATGAACATTGTTACTCAGCTGATAGAGTTGTACCCTTCCTGATGACTTGTCGTACAGAACTTGTAAGTCGCTTTGGATAAAAGCGTCAGCTTAGATACACACTAAGAAATGACAAACACCATGATCAAAACCGCAAAAAGAAAATGCATCAATGGCAAAACTGAGGAAAACAAAAACAAACCACGTGAACTTTGGAAATTACTCAATTATCAACTAGGCTGCAGTAAAAAACTTAAAACCAGATTCTCAAACATAAACATAAAGATGGACAACACGCTCATCACAGACAAGCTGTATGTAGCCAATTACTTAAACATCTTCTTCACAAACATAGCCACAACACTGGTAAACAAACTACCCTCCCACTCAGGGCATTATGGGGTAGAACACATAGTAGCATACTACAAAAACCTAGGGGTCCGCAAAGACGACTTCAAACTAGAAATGGTAACAACCAAACTGAGCGCCCTCCAACCTAACAAGGCCACTGGCCATGACAACATCCCCTCCAAATTCCTCAGAGACTCAGCAGCCGCCATCACCCCAGTCATCACACACATAATAAACCTCTCCATAAAACAGGGACACGTCCCCAAGGACATCAAAATTGCGAGAGTGACCCCTCTGCACAAAAAGGGCAGCAAATTAGACCCAGGCAACTACCGCCCTGTTTCTATTCTTACCTCCATCTCGAAAGTCATGGAGAAAATAGTCTACGAACAGGTCGAAAAGTACCTGGCGGAAATAAATCTAATCTACGAATTCCAATCTGGCTTCAGAACATCCCACTCCACTGACGCATGCCTTCTCTATTTGAACGACCACATCAGGTGGACGCGGGCAAATACTGCGGCATGGTCATGCTGGACCTACAAAAGGCCTTTGACACTGTCAATCACTCCATTCTGATTGACAAGCTAAAAGCAATTGGTTTTGATAGTTTATCAGTGAGCTGGATGCAATCCTACCTTGAGGGGAGAGAACAGATGGTGGAGGTAAACTGTACTCTATCCCCCCCCCCCCCCCCCCTCACAGTGAGCTGTGGTGTTCCACAAGGAAGCATACTAGGACCGCTACTGTTCCTAATTTATGCAAATGACATGTCGTCAGCTTGTGACTGCAACTTGTTCTTGTTCGCGGACGACTCAGCCCTGCTGGTCTCTGACAAGAACAAGTTACAGGTTGAAAAAACCCTCAGCTCTGAACTCGGCAGAATCTGCACCTGGCTCGCTGATAACAAACTATCATTACACCTGGGTAAAACAGAGTCCATTTTCTTCTGATCAAACTCAGCAAGACCGACAGCTTCTCAGTTACAGTGGGTGACAATATTGTCACAAGGAAAGATGAAATTACATACCTAGTTTCCATCCTAGAGGCAAATCTTTCCTGTGACAAAATGGCATCCAAGGTAATAAAAAAAGTCAACCAACGAACTAGATTCTTGTACCGGATCTCCTCTCTGGTAAACAAGAATACCCTGAAGACTCTGGCAGGAGCACTCATTCAAGGGTACTACGACTATGCTTGCACCTCATGGTACCAAAGCACCTCAAAGGTGCTAAAAACAAGATTACAAACATAAAACAAACTGATCAGACTTCTACTTGACCTTACCTCTAGAACCCACCTCACCCCTGCCCACTTTGACAACCTAGGATGGCTTAGAGTAGACGACAGAGTACAGCAACTTGCAATGGGCCTGGTCTACAAGATACACTATACGACAGTGGTTCCCAAAGTCGGGGTCGCGACCCAAAGGTGGGCCGCGAGCAGCCACGGGTGGGCCGCGAGATGAAAAAAAAATAAATGTTTAATTTTTTTATTTTATTTTTTTTGTCAGGCCACTGAACTTAGAAGCAGGCCAGGACAGTGTTTCTAGTTGTATTCTAAAATTCTATTCTATTGTATTCTAAAATGTGACTATATGGTTTTATATTAACTTAATAAATAAACAAAAACGAAAAATCTACTTATTTCAACGAACATTTCAAACTAAATAACAGATTATGCACATAAAACGCTGAAAACAACCGAAGCAACAATAGTATTTTAATGAGGCTATTATTATTATCATTATTATTTTGCAACAAGTTAGCCCTCTCATAAATAGCACATATAAATGAATAACTAACTTGAACTAACTTAATAGGATTGAAGTGATATTTGGCTTAAAAAACTCGGTCACCTGGCAAAAAAAAAAAAAAAAAAAAGCCTGACGATGTGCATTGGGCCGCGGCACTCTGACGCCTTATTTTCTGGGTCCTGGCCTGAAAAGTTTGGGAACCCCTGGACTAAGGTACCCATGTACATGTCAAAATACTATCCTAAGGTCACTGAATACCACGACCACAACACCAGAGGAAGCTCAACAAATCATGTTAAACCCAGATTCGGCTCAAACAAGTGACTAAACACGTTTCGCAATTATGCCACATCAATGTGGAACGCCCTACCCAAAGCTGTAAAGGAATGTGAATCCCTACCCACATTCAAAACCGCTCTTAAAGAGCACCTACGGGAACACACCAGCAAAGAAAACATGTTGGAGGGAGTGTGGACAGGAAGGGGCGAACCATACACACATATTCTGGGGATGTCAGAAGATAAGGCACTACTGGGAAGAGATAGGAGGGATAATAAATGAAATAATAGGATACGAAATACCCCAGGGAGGCCAAGTGTTGTATTTGGGGAATCTGTCACAGGAAGGAATCCAAGGGGAAGACAAATATTTGATTAAGATATTGATAGTGGCAGCCAAGAAAGCTTTAACTAAACTGTGGTACAAGGTAGAAGTGCCGACAAAGGATCAATGGATAGAGTTGGTAGAGGGGATACAGGAAATGGAGAGAATCACACATCTGCTGAGGCTGCAAGAAGAAAAGTTTGAATGGAAATGGGGAAAATGGGAAGAATACAGGAGGGGAAGTAACGACATCACAGAGGTTTGAAAAGGATACAAGGAAATGAATAAAAATGTAAATAAATAATGCAAATGTAGAAGGGACCGAAGGACCCATGTCACACTTTTTCTTTACCCATTTTTTGTCTATTTGTTTTAATTTATGTACTGTGTATTGTCTATGAATGTTGTCTATGTATGTTGTTGAAAAAATGAAAATAAAAATTTAAGTTTAAAAAAAAAAGAGCACCTACGGGAGACTGCAATTCGAAACTGGCCACCGTAAATGTCCAAACCCCCCCACCCCCACCCCCTCCTAATAGACAATCTCCTCCCCACCGCATGTATATATTCTCTCCCCACCGTATGTATATTTCTCTCCCACCCACCCACCCCCTCCTAATGTACTGTCTCCTCCCCACCGTATGTATATATTCTCTCCCCACCGGGAACCCGGAAACACGAACGCGTTGTCTAGCACAGACTCTGGAGTGTAACAGTAAGAAGCATTTTGTATAAAAGTATTCTGTACTTCTGTATGACAACTATTAAAGAAACTTGAAACTTGAAAAGCATAGACGCGTCCCCTCCCCATCATATGTATATACTCTGTCAGGATCTATGGGTAACAGTACTGTATATTTGCATATTGTATGTCACAAATGTAACAGTACTAAATACCTGTATGTCATGTATGTCCCTATGCCATAAATGTCATGTATGTTGTGTATGTCATAAATGTCACTATGAATTGAAAATGGGGGACCCTGATGTAAACAAGACAAACGTCTTTCTCTGGTCTGCATCCCCTTAACAATTGTGTCTATTGAGCCGTACTGTATTGTACCCATTCTGCAATCTGTTAAATAAAGTTTTCATTCATTCATTCATTCATTCGTTCATTCATTCATTCATTCATTCATTCATTCATTCATTCATTCATTCATTCATTCATTCATTCATTCATTCATTCATTCATTCATTCATTCATTCATTCATTCACTAAATGACTAAATGTAAACGTAAATGAGATGAATGGACAGCATTACTCCACTGGGTGGCAGCACTTGTTCATTCAGTTCCTATGTGGCAATCTGGATGGATTCAATTAAATTATCCAGTCAACAATACACTGTTATTGTTATTGTTTGTTTGTTGTGTATTGTTCGCCAATAAATAATAAAAATTCAAGTTTAGCACAACTGGAAAACACCGTGGAAGGATGCGCTTTCTGTTGCGACTGTCTTTCCATTCCCGATAGCCAACAACTTTCTAGGAATTTGGTGTTTGTTTTATTTCCTTTCTCATAATTAAATCGTACACACTTAATAATCACGAGGCTCCTAGCTTGGTTTGTGGTGGTGTGTGTAAAGAGTTAATAAATATCGTGACAGATGCGTTCATCGTGGTGTGTGATTGGTCAGAAGTTGAGAGTTGGGATGGACAACTCACTCTGCGGCGCGCAGCCTCTACTGTACAAGTCACTTGGTTGATGAAGTTGACTGCTGTGAAGTTAGGCAACTTGGAGCTTGGAGTTGTTTTTAAATTAGTAGCTAACGCAGTTCAGGCGGTTATTCGTTGTTGCTATTCATGGGCGTGCTTCTATATTTCACTTGAATCCCGTTATTTCGCAGACCTAGTGTGCGTATTTATTATATTATTATAACCTAATCTAGTGGTGAGAGCGGTCACTGTCAATTGATTCATGGACACTCCGCGGACTTTAGATAAACGCGTTTCTGCCAAGAGGTTGATACGAGGTTAACTACATTGATTGAGCATTCAGGTATGCTATTATTATTAACACTATTGTGTACGCCTATAGCCTATGCAATGTATTAAAGTAGATTTGTACTATATATTTAGCCTACATGCACACAGGTTAAATGTTTAAGTGACTCTAATATTATAGCTCTCGCTAGGATTAGGAAAATACACATGTTCGGTTTACATTGAGCTATTCCTGACCAAGTATAGAATACGTACATTATTTTGATGTAAAGCAAATAAATACATTTATCTCCAGTCGGCAAAATAATATTCATAGACATGATTATGAAACACGTGTACTAAAGTATGTTTTTCATAACGAATGCAAATATCCACATTATTAACTATTTATATAGGTAGCTAGCTAGCTATTATATAATTAGGCCGACGACTTAATACACTGAAATTGCTTTAGCCTTCAGCTACTAAACAAAATCACACAATCCTATTCTTTTTTGTGTGTATGATAGCTTATAGATAATAACGATATGAATGCATTTCACTGGCTACCCATAACATTTTCAAACATAGGCCTATGTATGGAGGTGGCTTGGAGAGCAAAAGATAGATTTAAACCTCCTAATAGCCCAGATCTATTCCCTATGGGTTGGTGTGTGATCCGGTCCTGCTATAGGCTACATTTACAGTGTGTCATTTTGAACATGTGTCTTATAGATTTGGGGAACATGAAGCTGTCTTTGGTCAAGATGCAAGTCCTGAAGATTCTGCTGCTCGTCTTTGAGACTGTCTTATTGACTGACTGCGCAAGAGGTTAAAAAAACAAATCTATTTGTTTCTTTCTTTCTTTCTTTCTGTGATAAAATAGCAAATTATTGAAAATAATCCACGATTCATCATTGTTTAGCGCAAGTAAAATTGTGTTTTTGTGTACATGTAGAAAATCTCAGTTGGCTTTAACTTCTTCACACTGAGAGGTAAGAGAGGGACAAACTAAAAAAGAAAAAACTAAAAAACACTCTTAGCAGAGCCCAAAATCAACACTGGGGAAAGAGAGAGGGCAAGCCAACCCATACCCCCAGTGTGTGATCTTTTCACTCATAGCCGTGTGTGTGTGTGTGTGTGTGTGTGTGTGTGTGTGTGTGTGTGTGTGTGTGTGTGTGTGTGTGTGTCTGTGTGTGTGTCTGTGTGCATGCGTGCACGTGCGTGTGTGCGTGAGTGTGTGTGACACTGTGTGAGCATTCACCACAGCTAAGCCAAACAAACACATCCATCAGCTTCCCAGGGTGAAAGAACACAAGTCAGTGTTGGAGTCCAGCTCTCTCAGGGTTGGCCCAGGGAACCAACCCCAGGGACTGTCTCGCTTCAAGCCTCACGGTGTGTGTGTGTTTAAGTGTGTGTGTTTAATAAGTGTGAGCGAGCCCAGTGAAAGAGTCAGGACAAGAGTGCAGGGGGACCTCATTTTAACCACACTCCTGTGGCGCGTCACATTGTGCCAGTATCAATACTTTGTACGACAAGGAAAGCCTGTCAATGGACCGCGAATAACTGTCGAGGTTAGGTTTAGGGTTAGGGTTTCATCCACCATCATCGATTTGCCTAAAAACGTCTGTTGCAATCCAGTGCGGTGAGTGAAATAGCTCAGAGGCAATAAAGGAAAACAAATGACAGATTTAAATCAAAAAGAACTCTGAAACAACCGGAGATAATTCCCTGGTACAGGCTCCCCTACCATGGACAGAGACAAACAGGCTCTGTGCCACAGAGTGTCTGATGGGTACAATACCTGCATGTGGCTATCAGGGCATTTGGTGAAGGGGCAGGTGGGGGCCAGGCGGTGGTTTAGAAGGAAGAGAGCGGAGGTAGGGTAGGGGGGGGGTAGATTAGATCTGTGGGGGCAGCAGACAATGCCTCATTCACAGCGTGGCAGCCGACTCTTCACTGCATGGATAAACCAAAAGTAAACAAGATGTGGAGGCTAAATAAGATTAGACAGGCAATTATGTATGTTTACAGATTAACAGATGTCAGGGAAGGTGAAAACCTACAGCGGTATCCAACTGTGGAGAGAGAAAAAGTAGTCCTCGCTTCACTGGATGGATGATATATCTGCCGCAATCTGAACTGATTTGATCGCAGTAAAAGAGAAGGGAAGAAAAAAAGAGAAGAGGAATATGGAGTCTGTTTTTCATACTTTCTCCCTGAAAGATAGCAGATATAGCAGAGAAACAGACATACTAGTCCGGCCTGGTTGCCACTGGAGCGAGAAGATTCTGTGTGATACAGTACTTATATATCTTATGGCGTATGAAGCGGTTAAAGTATATGTCCAGTACTTTCAGAGAACATGATGATACGACCAAAGGCCCCCCCCCCCCCGGTTATTAAATGATGTGAACCAATTGTAACAGCTTCACTTTGATATCCTATGAAATACAGTCAGTGGTTTTGATTAGAGACATACGTTTTTATGGAGAGGCCGTGGCTGACACAGCTGTAAAACTGTCCCCCCATAAAATTTTACAATCTATGATAACATCTTTGACTAACGCAGTGGAATTACACATGACAGGACCGCTTTGACTTGATGTGTGAAACAGTAAAAACACTTTGGAAGTGTGTCTGTCATTATGGAAGCATTTCAACTGAACAGACAGTGAGCCAGAGTGAGCATTTTCAAAGGCTGTTGCTGTCAGTCAGTCTCACACACACACACACACACACACACACACACACACACACACACACACACACACACACACACACACACACACACACACCTACACACACACACACACACACACACACACACACACACACACACACACACACACACACACACACACACACACACACACACACACACACACACTCTCTCTCTCTCTCTCTCTCACACACACACACACACACACACATCTGGAGCTCCTCTGCTTCGTTAGGACTCTTTACAACTGGCTGAGTTAGTACGGTTTCGTAGGACCCCCTTGGAACCCCACACATCCTCTGAGCCACCCCAACCCTCCAACCCCACCCGCCCTCTGTTGCTCCACCACCCCCCATAGCAGCTGGAGGAGGTGCTCAGTGATGTGTCCCAGCAGAACTCCTAATGTGGTGACAGGCCAGGGGACCACTGTGGTATACTGCTGCCTGTGGAATGCAGCAGGCAGGACATATGGGCCCTCTGTGTCCCGCTTTGCAGAGCTGCACTATGGGAGAGGGAGAGAGAGGTGGAAGGTGTCTGGAGAACATACCAGGACCAACAGGAAAACATGCAATGCATGCACTCAATGCATGCAAGCAAACATGCGCGCACGTGCACGCGCACACACACACACACACGTACACACGTACACATACATTGTAAATGCTTCATCTGCATTCACCAATAAAATAATACATACACACCCGAGCGCACACACAAACACACAACTAATATTGAATATAAGTGGATGCAAATCTGTATTATACAAACAGTATATATAGTATCTAAGGAGACGTTTTCTGTTGCTAGCTCAAAAGGAACATCAACAGACACGCATAGTGAGTGTTGTCACTGATGTGGATCCGCTTAATTGAAAGGGTTTCACACCAGGCAATGTTTACTCATTTACATCTCTGCGCACAGCCATCTGGAGAAATTTAGAGCATACTAACAGCCCTGCAACGCTTTTGGAAAATGTACATTTTATAGCGGAGTTACATCATGGTCTCATAATAACAAGAAGGTACTATGAGATAAATTGTATGCCAAGGGGCTTTAAAATCACAAGGCCATTTGGCTTCCAAGCAGTTTTCCATTTCCTTTCAACGTAATGAGGCTGGTTTCCCAGTAACCAAATACCCCAAAGTCCTCTTATTTTTTAAATAGGGCCTGAATAGTCAGAAGGTATAACACAGTGGTGTTCTGGCATGGGGGCCCATCTGGAGAAAGCGAGGGAGAGTGGACACAGAGGGGTATATAGAGGACTTCAGGCAGCACTGTGTTGTACTTTTCACCATCCCTGATTTATTTGTTTACTAGAACATCAGCTACTCTTCCTGGGGGCCATACATATAATAATGACAATAGATAAGACATTTACAGACAAACAAACAACCAAGTGGTAGAATAATAATAATAAAATAATACATTTTATTTATAAAGCGCTTTTCAAAGACGCTGACACATGAGCAAAACAAATGAACAGAGAAACAAAGAACCACAGGGAATAAGCAACAGTATGAGTATGCAGGACATACAACCACGGGAAACAAGTAAGATACAGAGTCCAGTAGGGGAACAATCAGGGAAGTAAGGAAACCGAGGGGAGGGGGGGGGGGGGGCGGGAGAGGGAGAGAAAGTAGGGAAGGGGAGGGGAGGTGGTAGGTTGGAGGAGGGTGGTTATGGCCGGTAGGGTAGGTTGTATACTTGGGAGAACAGGTAGGTTTTGAGTTGGGATTTAAAGGTGAGGGAGAGTCTCGGACAGTCGGAGGGAGGGTGTTCCAAAGTCTGGGTGAAGCTCATGAAAAAGCCCGGTCACCAAAACTTTTCAGTCTGGATGATGGGACAGTGAGGGAAGCAGTGGAAGAGGACCGGAGGGAACGGGTGGGGTGGTAAGGGAGAAGGAGGTCAATCAGGTAGGGGGGGCCAGACTATGGAGGGCTTTGAAGGTGAGGAGTATTGAAGTAGAAGTAGAAGTAGACGTCTTTATTTGTCATCAGATTAACACACAATTTACCGGGATCATCGATTACGGTCCCCGAAAGAGAGTCAATAGAGACCAACATAAAAGAAGGTACAGATTCAAGCTCCGTGAAAGGGAGAGCAGCCAGATTTATGGATTCCAACGTCACTGCATCTATCTACCATATGCCGCCAACTGAAGAAAGCAGAAATCCACCCGATTTCAACACACTGACTAACCTGATGGTAGAACAGTCTAACCTGATGAAAGAACAGATGGTAGAACAGTCTAACCTGCAGATTACACACATCAAGGCGCTCGAGGCAAACGTCGATGCTAAATTCGATCGCATCGAGGCTAAATTCGATCGCATCGATGAGAAATTAGAAGAAGTCAAGAAAGCGATCGATGCACAGTCAAAGCGAATCACGACAGTGGAGATTTCGGTGACAGAAAACACAAAAGCAGTCAAGGCGAACGAAGGTAGCATGACAGAGATGGGAGAAGAGATGGAAAAAGTGAAAGATGAATATCGGAGGGAAATACAAGGGCTTAAAAACGAAGCGATGGAGAGGCAACTAGAAACCCAACGTTACCACAGGCGGAATAACATCCGCATTGTGGGGCTTGATGAAGCAGTGAACTGCGAAGACATCAACTTTCCAAAAGAGTTATCAACGATTTTGGATAACACCGATCCAAACAAAGTGCCAGAAGTGGAACAAGTTTACAGAATCGGTTCCCAGGGGCAAAGTATCAACGGGCCGAGAGTCATCATTGTCACTCTGCGGAAAACTACCACAAGGGATGACATCATCAAATATGCTCGCAACCAACGTGGGAAGCTGAAGTATGGTGATAAACCAATATTTATCTACGAAGATTTGAGCAAAGAGGCCATCATCCGACGTCTACCATACAAAGATGTGATGCAAAAGCTGTACAAAGCCGGCTACAAGCCAAGGCTAGCATATCCGGCGCTGTTATCATTCTTGGGCAATAACGGCCGCAGGTCAGGTCCATATACACCTTTTGAAGCTGATGATTTCCTGAATCAAAATGTAGCAAATAACCCAAAGCATGACGAAAATGCCAGAAACAGTTAAGCCTCTCTCTAAATATATACCAGTGTTGGAATGACTTTATTGTGTTCATCAATGAGGTCATTCCACCAGTGTTGGAATGACATTGTTGTGTTCATCAAAGTAGCAAACGATATGCAAGTCATCTATAACAAAGTGTACTGTGTATAATACGATTCATAATACATTATAATTTCAGTCTCTGGTCTCAGAGGGGACAAATAAATATCATTGCAAAAAGATCTATCTGGAATATTCTGGGTTTACCGCTCAAATGCCCTGGGACTCTTAGATCATTCTGGAAAGTAAAATAGTCTAGGCACTAGTATATTCTACAACCTTCTAGAATATAAGGCACCATGACAACGAAGCATACAACTCTAACAATAACATTCGGTGTGTATACACATAGCAGATAATAAATTAAATGAAGTGCAATCAGTCCTTAATAATACTTTAAAATTAACCACACATAAACGTATGAGCACAGCAAGGTTATTCTAACAATTTAAGTAATCACTCCATTAAAGGCACATTGAAGCGCTAAAAGGCGCTGCTTTTCTATCTTATCTAATCAGTAAATCGGTTCTAGTGGCTTCTCCACGTTGATAATTATTTATCTCTTATTCCTTATCTATATCTTTCCATTGATTTTTATTTTATTTAATTTTTTCTTCTCATTACTCTATATTTTTTAAATATATTTTAACTTACATTGTTCTTTTCCAAAGTTCTTCACATTAAGGTGTCAATATTACTCTATATTTTTTAGATATATTTTAACTTACATTATTCTTTTCCAATGTTCTTCACATTAAGGTGTCAATATTGCTCTACAATCTTTTCCTTTTTTTTCCCCACACGTTAGTGGAGGGTTCAAAGGAATATGTCGATGAAGGTTTATTCTCTTTTTTTATTTTATTTTTTTATTTTTATCTTTATGTTATTTATCACAATACTTCATTACAGTAAGGGAAGGTGCAAGACCAAAAGCGACATTCTATTGCAATAGAATGGAAATGTTAGATCCTATGGCAATTAGCATAGGAAAATTAGGATTACAATGCTCAGTTTGGGCAATCCGGTGGACCATGGGAGAAAGTCAATCGCGGAGGATGTGTTCTTGGAACACAGGCATGTTCGACTTTCTGGGTGAGGGGAAAATAGGGGATTTTTATTTGTATATATATATGTTTTTAAGCTCCGCTCTCAACGGGACCTCATTAATTGGATGTACATCTATTGTAGCTTCATACTCCAGAAACATTACCAAAAACTACACGAAAACATGCATAGACTATGGCTAGTTTGAATATAATGGTATGGAACACCGGTGGGATAAACAAACAACACAAGCGCAAAAGCGTGCTCACACTGATGAAAAAAGAACATGTGGACGTGGCTCTATTAAGCGAAACGCACATTTTAGAGGGAGACATAAATACGTTAGCGGATAACATATACCATAATATTAGTCACTCATCTTTTGCTACGAGAACTAGAGGGGTAGCCATAGTCGTCAGACGCAAATTAAATATCGAATTGAAAGGGGTATGGTCGGATGCTGAGGGGCGCATAACTATAGCTAGGATTATACACAATAACAGGAAAATTGCATTGGCAGCGGTATATGCCCCGAATTTGTACGAAGTGGGTTTCTTCACTTCACTAACAGGAGAAATGTTAAACCATCCCGAGTACTCATATATAATAGGTGCGGATTTTAATGCCATTTGGAACCCAAGGATGGACAAAACTTACCTTTCCTTCTCAAGCGAACAAAAGAATTCATCTAAAGCATTAAAAGATTGGTCGAAATCAACAGGAGTAACTGATTTATGGCGTTCACTTAACCCCATGACCCGCAAGTACTCCTGTCGTTCGGCGAGACACAACACACTATCCAGAATTGATTACGTCTTTGCATCCCCGAGAATATTTGATAAATATGAAGTGGAAATGACACCCAATGCGCTATCAGATCACTGCTACTTAATCCTGAAAGCAACATTTGGTACACTATCTGCCCGGGCCCCAAGATGGCGTTTTAATTCGCTGCTGCTTAACAACAAGGAATTCATTACACAAATTAAAGAAGCTCTCACAGTATTCCTACAAGACAATACTAACTCGGTGCAAGATCCCAGAATATTATGGATGTCGGTAAAGAATATGATCAAGGATTTCTCGGATAGATTTACCTCCATATTGCGCAAAAATCAAAACACAAAACTGTCTGAAATGGAAACGCTTTACTCAACGCTTTTTAATTCTTTAAAATACAACAACTCTACCAGACTAGATAACCAAGTTAACATTCTAAAGACAGAGATCAAAGCAATGTACAGACAAAAATCGGAATTGCAAATACGCAGCACTAGACAACAGCAGTACTTCCAAGGTTCTAAACCTAGTCACCTATTAGCCATGCGACTAAGAATTAATGCAAAATTTGCAGATATAACTGCCATTAGGAAACAACAAGCTCTAGTAACAGAACCCAAAATAATAAACGATACATTCAAAGAATTCTACTCCGATTTATATAACTCAGAAACGACCTTTGATCAAGACAAATTAGACACATATCTTAATCAAATTACTCTCCCTAAACTTACGGAGGAAGACGCTAAACAGTTAGAAGTACCGATCACATTAGAAGAACTCAAGAAGGCCATATCCGGAATGAAAAACGGCAAAGCTCCGGGAATTGACGGTATCCCATCAGAAATGTACATTTCTTGCTGGGACATATTTGGACCCTTATTACTAAATATGATCTTATACTCAGTCAAAGAGGGAAGCTTCATAGAACACCAAAATACCGCACTCATTTCAGTTCTTCACAAAAAAGACAAAGACCCCACTGAGTGCGGTAGTTACCGTCCTTTAAGCCTCCTCGGAACCGATGTCAAACTGTACTCTAAGATATTAGCCATCAGATTGCAAAAGCATATGACGTCTTTAGTTCATCCGGACCAAACAGGCTTCATAAAAGGTCGCCTGATCAATGATAACATAAGGCGAATACTGCACGTACTAGATACAGACAAAGAGGACATCACACCTAAGGCGATACTATCCCTGGATGCAGGGACGTGCACAGGACTTTAGAAAGGCAGGTGCCCGATATTTCATAAAAGGGCATTTATTATCAAATGTAATGCGAGCGCGCGCAGCGCGCGAGCGCGATTTTTGGGGTTAATACAAGTCTATCATGGTACATTCAGTTTCACCGATAGATGCCAACAGCTGCGGGAGGGAGGGAGGGGGAGAGGGAGAGGGAGAGGGAGAGGGAGAGAGAGAGAGAGAGAGAGAGAGAGAGAGAGAGAGAGAGAGAGAGAGAGAGAGAGAGAGAGAGAGAGAGAGAGAGAGAGAGAGAGAGAGAGAGAGAGAGAGAGAGAGAGAGAGAGAGAGAGAGAGAGAGAGAGAGAGAGAGAGAGAGAGAGAGAGAGAGAGAGAGAGAGAGAGAGAGAGTATGCTGCGTGTTTTCCTGCACTGTCGGCTTTTCTTCCTCTTAACACCAGTGCAAAAAAAGAGACAACCCTCCCAGGTGCGATACCCATGGTCAAACATTTCAGATGCTTGGGTGTGGAAATATTTCCCACCATAAGACAAACGGTGAAGCACAATTACACAAAAATACAGAACAAAATCAAAGACGACCTGGACAGGTGGGCAAAACTTAAAAACTCAGTACAGGCAAGGGTATCAATAGTTAAGATGGATGTATTACCAAGAATCAATTTCTTCAGCTCAATGCTTCCGTTACCTCCTCCAGAGGGCTACTGGAAAAGATTACAAACCTCCACATACAAATTTATTTGGAATAACAAACCACCTCGCATAAAAAGATCCACCGCACAGAGAAATAAAGCAGACGGTGGCATGGCAGTCCCAGATTTTTTACAATATTTTAATGCCTTCACATTAAGACCATTGAAGAAGATATGGTTTGACCCCGAGGCTTTGGTATCTTGGAGAAAATTAGAAGAAAACATAGTAGCCCCACAGAGATTGAAAGACATAGCATACACTAAACTTTCAATCAAGCATTGTGAGCGAGAATTTGGCCCAATAATTACCCATGCAATCAGGACATGGCGGGAAACACAAAGGAAATTTCCTAACCCTCAAGTATGGCATAATCACACTCCCATATTCAATAACAATGCTCTCTTAATGGGAAAACGACCTATAAGATTCCCTATATGGGAAGAGAGAGGCATACACTCATTAGGGGATATTTTTAATAACAAGGGCCTCTGTAGTTATGTCGAAATATGCATAAAGTTTAACCTCACCGAGTCGACATGGCTTTTTTACATACAGTTACGACTTTGTATGAGATCTCACGGTGTTCCATTACACATACCAATTGAACACCACAGATACCACAAATTTTTCTATGAAAGAGATACATTGGGAGGTTTTGTATCAGGTTTTTATTATCAATTACTAACGTCCTCGTATGAAACCCTTCAACTAGACAATGTCTGGAGGAGGGATATACCAGACCTGGAAAATGACTTTGATTGGCAAGGAGCCTGGGCAAATGTCCGACTTACATCAAGGAACCCGGATCATCAACAAATCAATCTGAACTATATTCACAGGACATACTTGACTCCTATAAGGCTGTGCAAAATGGGGCTTATACAAGACTCCAAATGCTCCCAATGTACAAATGGGGACGAAGGAACATTTATGCACATGTATTGGGACTGCCCACCAGTTAAGGCATTCTGGAAAGATGTGTCCCAACAATTATCAATACTCGTATTTTGGAATATACCTGTACACCCCGCGGTATTGCTATTGAATGATGTTTTTGAGTGTGCAGTGAATCCACAACTAAAAAGATTGGTTTTATCGGGTATCACAGTAGCTAAAAAAACTGATCGCATCACGTTGGTTTCAACCGGAAAAAATGTGCCGGAAAGTGTGGTTTCTTACATATCTCGATGTGATATATCAAGAAATATCTACAGCAAGAATTCTGGGGCTCAATGAATCCAAAATGTCAATGTGGTTAGAAGTGGTGGAGAGAATAAAAGCTAGCCTATAATGGTAGTGTCTGGTTAGGAGTGAGGGATAATGGAGGTACTATCCAAGAGGGGGTCCGGGAGGGGGGGGTTTGAGCTGGAGCATATGTGTGTAGGGTTTTAGAAAATAGGTATTAGGGGTATATTATATACTAACATTTATATAATTGTAACTTCGCTGGATATACACTGTATACGGTTAAAATGTTATTATTGACTATTTTTGTTTTATCCTGTTTCTGTACTTGCATATATTTTAACCACCTTTACTGAAAGTTTCATTATACATTGTGTGTTGAGTACTGACTTTTAATAAGTTTTGTTTTGCAATAATAAAAAAAAAAAAAAAAAAAAAAAAAAGATTAACACACACATGCGATGGGCGACCCACAGGAACACACACACAGGAACACACGCACACACATGCACTGAGTCACTTGATTGATTGAAAACTTTATTAACAGATTGCAGAATGGATACAATACAGTACAGCTCAATACACACAATTGTTAAGGGGATGCAGACCAGAGAAATACTTTCGTCTTGTTTACATCAGGGTCCCCCATTTTCAATTCATCATAACATATATTATGACATACATGACATACA
The DNA here is from genome assembly GCF_963971535.1 of Notolepis coatsorum. Taxonomy (NCBI): domain Eukaryota; kingdom Metazoa; phylum Chordata; class Actinopteri; order Aulopiformes; family Paralepididae; genus Notolepis; species Notolepis coatsorum. The sequence continues at coordinate 39,102,392 of NC_140167.1, forward strand.
GATAGACAGTACTGCTACATCTATACATTTACGACATACCAGATTTACAAATACAGTACTGTTTGTGATACCAAAAGAGTCTAAAAAAGAGAGTATATACATTTGATGTAGAAACTGTACATTGGAGGAGGTTTGGTAGGTGGGGTGGGGTGGGGAACTGTACATTGGAGGTGGTTGGGTGGGGGGGGTTGGGTAGGCGGGGTGGGGTTGGGTTGGGTAGGTGGGGTGGGGGAAACTGTACAATACAAGCAAAACTGTACATTGGGATATCGACAAAACCTTACTTTGTCCCAAGAAGAGGGTCTCGTGTATTATTGGGTTAGGACATTTACTGTACATTTACAGGGGCCAGTTTTGAATTGCAGTCTCCCGTAGGTGCTCTTTGAGAGTGGTTTTGAAAGTGGGTAGTGATTCACATTCCTTTACAGCTTTGGGTATGGCGTTCCACATTGATGTGGCATAATTGCGAAACGTGTTTAGTCCCTTGTTTGAGCCGAATCTGGGTTTAACATGATTTGTTGAGCTTCCTCTGGTGTTGTGGTCGTGGTATTCACTGACCTTTGGGAAGTATTTTGACATGTACATGGGTACCTTAGTCGTATAGTGTATCTTGTAGACCAGGCCCATTGCAAGTCGTCTACTCTAAGCCATCCTAGGTAGTCAAAGTGGGCAGGGGTGAGGTGGGTTCTAGGAGTAAGGTCAAGTAGTAGTCTGACCAGTTTGTTTTGTGATGTTTGTAATCTTGTTTTTAGCGCCTTAGTTTGAGGTGCTTTGGTACCATGAGGTGCAAGCATAGTCGTAGTACCCTTGAATGAGTGCTCCTGCCAGAGTCTTCAGGGTATTCTTGTTTACCAGAGAGGAGATCTGGTACAGGAATCTAGTTCGTTGGTTGACTTTTTTTTTTATTACATTGGATGCCATTTTGTCACAGGAAAGATTTGCCTCTAGGATGGAACCTAGGTATGTAATTTCATCTTTCCTTGTGACAATATTGTCACCCACTGTAACTGAGAAGCCGTCGGTCTTGCTGAGTTTGTTATTTGATCCGAAGAGAATGGACTCTGTTTTACCCAGGTGTAATGATAGTTTGTTATCAGCGAGCCAGGTGCAGATTCTGCAGAGTTCTGAGCTGAGGGTTTTTTCAACCTGTAACTTGTTCTTGTCAGAGACCAGCAGGGCTGAGTCGTCCGCGAACAAGAACAAGTTGCAATCACAAGCTGACGACATGTAATTTGCATAAATTAGGAACAGTAGCAGTCCTAGTATGCTTCCTTGTGGAACACCACAGCTCACTGTGAGGGGGGGGGGGGGATAGAGTACCGTTTACCTCCACCATCTGTTCTCTCTCCTCAAGGTAGGATTGCATCCAGCTCACTGATAAACTATCAATTGCTTTTAGCTTGTCAATCAGAATGGAGTGATTGACAGTGTCGAAGGCCTTTTGTAGGTCCAGCATGACCATGCCGCAGTATTTTCCCGCGTCCACCTCTTGTTTGATGTGGTCTTTCAAATAGAGAAGGCATGTGTCAGTGGAGTGGGATGTTCTGAAGCCAGATTAGAATTCGTAGATTCGATTTTTTCCCGCTAGGTACTTTTTGACCTGTTCGTAGACAATTTTTTTCATGACTTTCGAGATGGAGGTAAGAATAGAAACAGGGCGGTAGTTGCCTGGGTCTAATTTGCTGCCCTTTTTGTGCACGGGGGGTCACTCTCGCAATTTTGAAGTCCTTGGGGACGTGTCCCTGTTTTATGGAGAGGTTTATTATGTGTGTGATGACTGGGGTGATGGCGGCTGCTGATGGCGCTGGTATTAAAATCAGAGAGTGACAATATCCTTTTTCTCAAACATATTATTTACTATACATACCATATTCTTAATCAAATGGAATCATACGTAGTACAATATATATTACATAATACAGTATATATTAACATGCACTGAATTCACAATCAGTGAGAAACCATAAACATACTGTTGTGGAAAGGTTGTTTAACACAGCAGGAGACGATATTTCCAATTGTAACAAATAGGTAATTTATTTAAGAAAATAAGTTCTTTAACAGCAAGAGCTATGGGTCAAAGAGGATCACCACAGCTTGAACAAAAAACACTCTGTCCTGGATCCCTTTGCCTGTCCCTAAATCCCCTCTCAGTCCTGCCCCCCCATGACAGATATGATGACGTATCACATCATGTCAGATCTGACATGACGTACATTAAGATGATACGTAGATTTAACATCGGAGAGAGAACATGAAGAGAGATAAGCAAGATATGATATCCACACACGATATGATGTAGAGAGTGAGATGTGTGTGTGTGTGTGTGTGTGTGTGTGTGTGTGTACAGACGTATGTGTATTGTATGTGTGTATTATGTCACAGGGAATGTGTGTGTGTGTGTGTGTGTCCGTGTGTCTGTGTGTGTGTGCTGTGCCTGTGTGAAAGAGAGAAAATAACAAGATATGAAAGCACACAATGTACGAGATTACCAGCACACAACATGCCGTACTGAAATATCCATCTGTTCTAAATTGTTTTAAGAACGTCAGCCAGACCGTCTTTCAGCACTGCTAGTTGACCTATATTAAACTAGTCCACCTCATACACATTTTCCCCAACATTCCCCCATTTGGGGCTATCCCTAGTCCCACCCAAATCATATAACCAAGAAAATGTGAACGTCTAACTAAACGAGAAACCACAATTATATAATAAAAGTTTAAATGCCTAATCTAAACCAGAAACCTTACTTCATTCACTGGACCCCTAACGGACCAACAAAGGCTGACTACCGTTCTTACCAAAACACAAAACCATTCCAAACAAGAGTAATAATAAAACATCAACAAAATACCCCAATTTATAATCCTAACCTGACAGACAAATCCCCCCAACCTCCACCGCTTACCAAATGAGCCACAGTTCCGGCCGGAAACCGCGACTCTCATCAGGGAAAGGAGAAGTTGACCGTCAGAACTAAACATAGAACATCCCTCCCAAAAAAAATTACATTGTCTCTTCCATAACATTGAGTCCCAGTGTCCATCGCTCAGCCCCCCTTCCATGCCCACGCCATAGTCTCCTCACCGCATTGCCAAAAGTCACATTTTGCCAATACAGCAACCACCACGCCACACCTCCAGTCCTCGTAGAAGCATGTCCCCATGCCTGGACGGGAGGCGCTGGTACCGACCTCACCACGTGTCCCCCCCATCTTCGACGGGAGGTGCCCATCTTGCCCACTGCGTTAGCCCCCCCCTTTGTCCCTCCAGTCCCCAGAACCGATCCCCAGACCACTTCTTCTCAATGCTTCCTCAGGCTCAGAACCGACACTCTGCCGATGCCCCTTCCCATTCCAGTTTGACCAGGACCACAAGTAAAATAAACAAAAAATAATAAAAAAATAAAAAACAATGCAATGATTTTCAATGGTTGCAATCTCTATGCCGAAGGATCATTAGAAAATCAGACTAAAATTCCTAGTTAAAGGAATAAACCAACAAAACTGCACTCAGACCATCCCCCGTCACTCTTAAAGGAAAGAACCAACAAAAAGAAAATGTCCCTACCTCACCATACCCCTAATCCTCTATCCCCTCGTCTCCCTCTAAGGCAGCATAAAGCTGAGGATATGGCCCGATTTGTGGCTCAATCTCTTTCTGTCCCACCATCAGCATTTGGCTCGTTACGTGTGAAGTTACCAGCCTACCCAAGAGAGGCATACCACAACAGAAAAGGAGAACCAATATCAACCCTGCCACCCCGATGGATATCCCCGTCTGCATCACTATGCTTCCCCACTGTCCCAATCTTTCCAACACCCCACTCCCCCACCATTCTTCATTCCGGCCAGAATTCCCCCTCAACTCCTCCCTCAAATCCTTCAGCTTAGCCATGGCCTCGGAGAACTTTCCCCCTGGCCCCACATTCGTCGGAATGAATGTGCAGCAGTACTGTCCAAACATGGAACAGACTCCACCCTTCTCCGCCATTAACCAGTTCAGAGCCTGTCTATTCTGCCACGCCACCGTACTGGTCGCGTGCATCTGGTCCCCCATTGCATCCAACGCCTCCTCGGTGTAATTGAGATACCGCTGCTGATTGTAAAACAAATAGTTGATCCACCCGGTGTTCTTATTGACCGATATCCATGGCAGAATAGACTCAAACCCTGCCGCAATCTCATTCTTAGCCATGAACTCGGCTGGAATGCCCCTTGGCTGTCCTATGCTGTCCAGATACACCCTTGGGTCTGCCTTGTAGCTACGCTTCGTTCGAGAGATAGGAGACTCAGAAGGTCCTTCCGTCACTGATAATGGTAGGACCACCATTGGCATGATCGCCTGAACCCGGGCACATCTACCTGACCAATCTAAAGGAAGTGTATTCCTCAACCTCCTACCGCCGCAGAGCCAGTATTGGTCCGCCAGTGCCATATCCTGGACATGAAAAGGGCAAGCTACAGGCCGTGGGTTGGTATCCACTCCCTTTAACACGACCCCGTGTCCACACTTTCCTTCTTTCGTGCAGTTAGTCGTGATGCTCCAAATAGTAGTGCACCGCCCCTCTGCCACCTCCCCTACATCCCGGGTCCCCTCCTTTTGCAAGCACTCGAAATCCTTGGTCAGCCATAGTTTGACACCTCTGGGTATTGGCAACCCCGTCGCTACCCCCTGCACACGTACATCCAATTTCCTACAACGTTCCCGCATAGTGACATCCTTGAAATCCGTGACGTTTCCTGCCGCCTTAAAACGACTAGAGCCGAGAAACCCCAAACACTCTGCCTCGCACCAAGGGCGACTATTATGGGGCCCCTCCCATGCCTCTGCGTCCCTGTCACACTGAGCCCAACTGACCTTCGTGCCCTTCACCAGCAGCCTATCCGGACGTGCCTTGGAGCAGACATAACCAGAGTGAGCCCACTGAGTCCCTCAACGTTCCGGCTGTCCTCTGGAACATATCCTGTCCCCCCACCTCTTCCGACTCAGTGTCCTTGACCTCCCTTTTTCCCCTCACCCCTGTCCCCTGTGATTGGTTCGGGACAGGCTCAACTCTCCTATCTACCCCCACAACCCGATGCTCGTTAGTATAATGGTAAGTATCCCCGCCTGTAACGGGGGAATGGTCAAAATCAAAAACATGCCCTTGCGGTCCTACGGGAAACACCCCGTTTGGTTGTAGTCTTATCTTCTCCCCCCCTTCCTCGATGGAGGGAAGAGGGGGCGCCTGATTCTGAGCCTGGTCATGAAAGCCTGCTGGTACTTGAGCCTGAGCGGGACCCCGTGGGACTCCTACCCACTCAAACCCGTCATCCTCAAGGACGGGTCGACCGTGACGGTTCTTAATGACGTCGTTGTGCCCGGCCGACCGTCCGCACACTGCTGCCAACATCTGCGGGAGCATCAGCAGGCACTGCACCTTCCAGTTGCCGTCTCGGACCCTCCATGTCGGGTTCTGCATAACTGCGATCGATTGTATCCCCCAAGAGATCGCCGCTGGCCTTTATGCAGTGATTGAAGTGGAACCAGGTCGCTGATCCTTTGACTTGGACTGCCGTTCCAGTCGATCGGATCACCTCGTACGGGCCCTCTCTCCGGGGTGATGACCACTTTCTCTTGTGGACCTTTACGAAGACCAAGTCCCCAGGGATCAGTCTCGGTTTGGTGGCTTCCTTCTCCGCCTCCTTTTCCCCCTTTCTCTCCTTTCTCTGCTCCTGTCGAAACACAGCTTCATGTATTTTAGTCACTTGCTGAAGATATTTTTTCAGATCTTGCTCAAAAATATCTAATGCCGGGCCCCTAGCCAGGTGTCTAAATGGCGGTGCTGGCATGCTGCGGCCTGTAAGCATTTCATGCGGTGTTAGCTGTGTTTGGCGGTTTACGCTGCTTCTAATAGCCATCAGAGCAAGTGGCAAAGCATCAATCCAGTTAAGCTTAGTTTGCATACAGATTTTCAACAGTTTGTTTTTAATGACCAGATTGGCCCTTTCCACCTTCCCCTGCGACCCGGGACTATAGACACAGGAAAGGCGCTGTCTTATACCTAATTTCTGCATCAGCCCTTTAACCACCTTGTCGATGAACTCGCGGCCATTATCGCTTTGTAATATCGTGGGAATTCCAAATCTCGGAATGACCTCGCGACACAGGAACTTGATCACTGTGTCCGCGTTCTTGTGTTTAGATGGAATGGCCTCAATCCAGCGACTAAAGCAGTCCTCTACTACCAGGAGGTATCGTTTGCCCTGCACTGGCGTTATCATGTCTGTATAGTCCATAATCAGATGTCTGAATGGTCCCTCAGGGAGGGGTGTGTAAGCCGCCACTGTCGGTACTCCTTTGCGCACATTGCCCTGTAAGCATGTTAAACACCTGGCTAGTGTAACGTCAATTTGTGCCTGAAGCTTTGGGGACCAAAATCCCATTTTCGTGATTCGTTTCAGGGTCTCTGCTCTTCCACAGTGATCAACACCATGAGCCTCAGGTATCACTAAGGACAGAAGATCGATGGAGGCGACTATCAAACCGTTATGACTCCTCCACAGACCATCTGCCCCCCTTACAGCCCCCCTCTCCGTCCACGACTGTTTCTCGGCCTGCGTGGCTGAGTCCTGAAGATCACTCAAATTATCCTCAGTTACCTCAGTCGTCAGTTCGGCCGCAAACATCAGAACAGCCGTGGACGGCACCGCAGCCGCCGCCTTCGCGGCCTCGTCCGCCGCGTTGTTTCCCGTCGTCACAAAGGACAGGTCTTTTCTGTGTGCCTGGCACTTTACGATAGCAATGCTTTTGGGCAACTTTACAGCCTGAATAAGCGCCACAACCTGCTTGTGGTGAAGGATCGGTGAGCCGTCCGATTTCTTAAAGCCTCTTGCCTTCCAAATGGCCGCGAATAGGTGGCATACGCCATGCGCATACGCAGAGTCTGTAAAAGATGTTAACCGTGCGATCTTTAGCTATTATGCATGCTTCTGTTAGTGCTATTAGTTCTGCAAGCTGGGCCGAACATGGTTGCATGCATTGTCCGGCCTTTCTTGTTAGTGTTTCTCCGTTAGGTTTGCACTGTACGACGGCGTATCCTGACCTTAAATTTTCCCCCTCCCGATAGCAGGACCCATCCACAAAAAGTGAGAGTTCTGCTATCGCGAGCGGGTCGACTCCCAAATCAGGACGGAGTTTCACGAAAGCCTGTACCTCCACCTCACACTCATGCGGTTGACCCTCGCTCGGGAGTGGTACCAGATCCGCCGGGTTACTGCCGTGGCATGTTTTTATCGTAACGTCCGAGTACTGCAGGAGCCTCATGTAAGCCTGTTGCCGTTGGCTGGTCAGAACAAATTTGCCTCTTTCAATCAAGTTTGCCAATTTGTGATGTGTCCAAATGCAAATGTCATATCCCATTGTCACGGCCGTTGCCTTCTCATACATCAAATGTGCTGCGGCCAGGGCCTGATAACAAGGTGGCAGACCCTGCTCTACCGGCGAAAGAGCTCTAGAGTAATATGCTATCGGTTGTTTTTCCCACTCCCCCCCTGTGTTTGAGTCAGGACAGCTGTCGCATGCTGCGCTCTATGTGAGACGAATAGGTGGAAACACTTCTCATAATCCGGCAGCGCCAGGGCAGGGGCCTGTAACAACAGACGCTTAATGTTTATGAACGCGTCCTCCCCCTCCTCGGTCCATGTCAAGGGAGCGCGAAGCTTGTCTGTACCCGCCTCTTTTATCATCATCCTCAACGGCGCTGTCGCTATCGTATAGTCCTCCACCCACTCAGAGCTGTACCCAGTCATCCCTAAAAACGTCATCATCTGTCGGACCGTCAATGGCCTAGGTGCCTTGGATACAGCTTCAAGCTGCGTGGGTGAGATGCTTTTTATGCCCTTTTGAATGACGCGAGACAAGTACTCAACTTTTGGCTGGCAGTACTGCAGTTTTGAACGGGATGCCTTGTGGCCTCCCACGGCTAATCCACTCAAAACTTTGATGGAGTCCTCATGGCACTGCTGACGTGTATCCGAGCAGATTAGAATGTCATCTGCATACAGTAAAACCGTGCTGAGTAGTGTGTCGCACACTCCTTGCAAGTCTTCCTTGAGCGCCTTCGAGAAGTAATGCGGCGAGTGCGCGAACCCTTGTGGCAACCGGGTGTAAGAGTATTGTTTCCCCCTGTGGGTAAAAGCAAACAGATACTGAGACTCTTTTTCCAATGGAACACTGAAGAATGCCTGCGTGAGATCAATGACCGTATAGTACTGCGAGCTACTCGGGATGTTTGTCAGGAGGGTGTGTGGATTAGCGACTTCCGCCTCTGGTCCAGACACCACGTCGTTCACCGCCCTCAAATCGTGTACCAGTCTGTACCTAGCCCTGTCCGCCTTTAGCACTGGGTGGATAGGTGTATTACATCTGGATTTGAAAGGGACGAGCACTCCCCCCTTTAACAGTCCCTCAATCTGATGTGATATAGCTTCCTCCGACTCTGGCTTCATTGTATACTGTCTGATAAAGGGTGG
>NC_140167.1:39115909-39128409 GCF_963971535.1 Notolepis coatsorum
AGAGTCTTATCTACAGAGGACACAGGAACAGTTATGTGAAAGCGGTCGGGGAGAGGTTTTGAAGAGGTTTGAAGAGGTTTGAGGAGATGGAGAAAAATTTTGACCAGAGGTCGAAAACATGCAATTAAAATTGATTAGTGGCCGCCACTGTTAAAAAAGGAATCGCCCCAGTGTAAAACACCTCACCAATCAATCGTGTTCTTTTTAGCCGTCCATCCAGAAAACCAGTTCACACAACCAGCTCACTTTCTCCTCCCGCAGAAACTCTGACGGATATTTATATAACAAGCTCAACGCTTACCTTTTTTTGTCGACAACCGTCAGAATGTTTACGGGAGATTCCAGGAACTGGCCGTATGAAAAGGCCCGGTGGAGCGATCTACAGGTCAAGGGTCACCAAATGTTGTGGAAAGGTTGTTTAACACAGCAGGAGACGATATTTCCAATTGTAACAAATAGGTAATTTATTTAAGAAAAGAAGTTCTTTAACAGCAAGAGCTATGGGTCAAAGAGGATCACCACAGCTTGAACAAAAAACACTCTGTCCTGGATCCCTTTGCCTGTCCCTAAATCCCCTCTCAGTCCTGCCCCCCCATGACAGATATGATGACGTATCACATCATGTCAGATCTGACATGACGTACATTAAGATGATACGTAGATTTAACATCGGAGAGAGAACATGAAGAGAGATAAGCAAGATATGATATCCACACACGATATGATGTAGAGAGTGAGATGTGTGTGTGTGTGTGTGTGTGTGTGTGTGTGTGTGTGTACAGACGTATGTGTATTGTATGTGTGTATTATGTCACAGGGAATGTGTGTGTGTGTGTGTGTGTGTGTCCGTGTGTCTGTGTGTGTGTGCTGTGCCTGTGTGAAAGAGAGAAAATAACAAGATATGAAAGCACACAATGTACGAGATTACCAGCACACAACATGCCGTACTGAAATATCCATCTGTTCTAAATTGTTTTAAGAACGTCAGCCAGACCGTCTTTCAGCACTGCTAGTTGACCTATATTAAACTAGTCCACCTCATACACATTTTCCCCAACAATACATTATACTCGGGGCGCCCCAGTGGCGAACCACATAGCGTGCGACACACATCACGGCCGACCCGGGTTCGACTCCCGAACCCGTAGTTATTTGCAGAATGTCTTCCCCCAACTCTGTCTCCCATTCCTCATCTGTCTCTCCCTACTGGACTGCCCAGTAGAAATAAAGCGATAAAACGCAAAAAAAAAAAAAATACATACATTATACTACAATATTTTACCTTGATTCATAGGCACTGGATATACATATACTGAGGTTTTACACTTCCAAAAGTGAGGTTGAATGCAATGAAGCGAACTGTCATGTTCCGTGGTATGCAGGAATGGAACTCTCTTCCCAGACATGTTAAGCAGGAGAATAGTAAATGTCGTTTTAAAATCTTGGTAAAACAACATTTTCAACCAAAGTAATTGACATTCCCTAATAGATAGTGTGTACGTAAATGAAAATGTATGTGTCTGATAAAGAGATAGGGATATACGTAGATGAAAATGTATGTGTCTGATATGGATATATTATTAAAAGATTGTATAATTGGTTGATATGAACATAGATAATGTATGTAAAAGCTAAAATAGTATATTATGCTGTATTATTGTATTATGAATTAATTATGAGTAGGTATTGTTGTATTGTATTATGAATTCATTAGGTGTATATATTGTTGTATTGTATTATGAATTTGATTAGGAGTATTTATTGTTGTTTTAATTGTCTGTATGACATGTGAATGTATAAAGTCTGTAACTGTATTTTACGTGTTATGGACCCCAGGAAGAATATGGCTAATGGGGATCCAAATAAACTTAAACTTAAACATACAAAGTAAACTCCTTGTACTCCACCTATTTGTATAGGCTATTGGGATTCCTATCACTAAAATTTAAATAAAAGTAACTTATAGGTATGTGTGTGTGTGTGTGTGTGTGTGTGTGTGTGTGTGTGTGTGTGTGTGTGTGTGTGTGTGTGTGTGTGTGTGTGTGTGTGTGTGTGTGTGTGTGTGTGCGTGCGTGCGTGCGTGCGTGTGAGAGATGGATGGCCATTGTGAAATGCTTACTTTAATATCTAATATCTGAAATGGGAGGAGCAAAACACTAACCTTCTTACTGTCTTCTACTATCATGCACTCTTTCTAATATGTCTCTACTACTCTGCACTCAAGTTTCAACACTTTGATGAACATTGTTACTCAGCTGAAAGAGTTGTACCCTTCCTGCTGACTTGTCGTACAGAACTTGTAAGTCGCTTTTCATGTTAAACCACCACTACCACCAACAACAACAACAACAACAACAACAGAAACAACATCAACTACAACTACAACACGCCCAAGACATTTCATTGTAGGGGAAACACACCTCTTTGCTTTGGCAGTTCAACTCTGAACTGTGTGATTGCTCGACACGCCACCTCTGAACCCTGTGGAGCTGCCGTGTTTCCAAAACCCAATTTATGACCAGACAAGCGGCAACTGCTGTCTCCCCCCCCCCCCTCTTTACACATGTCCTCCTTCTCTCTCCCTGCTTCTCTCTCTTTGCATTTCCTCCCATTTATTACCAGTGTAAAGTCGAAGGAAGTGAATTAAGTTAATGTGCTGTCGTTAAAACAGGCATGAGCTGACCTTTACTCCCACCCACCCTTTCTCAGCTCTCCATAGCCCCCTATTTACAGAGTCTGGGTCCATTTGCGGAGAACAATGGCTGGATTATTATGTGCAGTGGTCCCCCAGGTCTGACATGGCAGCAGTAATTAATTTTAAACACTCCTCATCCCTGTAGACGGGGCTTATTTGCCATCTATTAGAGAACACTGCAAACGAGGGACTCTCTTTAACAGGGGGCTGCCATTTAGAGGTGCGTGAGAAGGAGTTACGAGAGTGAGCGAGCTAGTGTTTTTTTTGTGTGTCTGAATGTATGCGTGTTTTATTAAGCACTCAGAAAATTGCTCAGTGAAAAGTCATGATAATAAGATATCCAAGGAGCGTTAGGCAATGTGAGAAAGCTCAGAGGTATACCAACGTCTATTCCCGCTACCCAACTAAACGTAGCGCCATTATAACCAGGTGGAAACAATATTCCCCTTGTTACTATGGTCCTCCTCGTTGTGCCACGGTATTATTTCCGCCCCCAACCAAAACAATATAAAGTCCCATCCATTCTGCGCATGCACACACACACACACACACACACACACACACACACACACACACACACACACACTGCCACCACCGTCAGCTATGCTATGTGACCGTTAGAGGAACCATTCAGAGAGAGGAATGTGTCAAACTTCTCCCCTGTAAGGGGCAAAGAAAGGAAGGGGTTGCAGTGTAGGAGGGAAGCTGTGATAAGTAGCCATAATGGAGGTCAGTTGGTGTTTACTTTAGCAGGGTCATATAATCCTTGCGAGCAACACTCCCTCATTGACTGAGTTTAATGGCCACTTCAATTAGCATTCATACGGAATTTTAACAAGTGATTGTCTGACCCCCCCCCCCCCCCCCCCCCCCCCCCAGACGTTTGTCAGTTTCAGCTGTATGTTAATGCTTTAATGCATCAAATTAGAATGGGATTTTTTTGGGGGGGTGAGGGGATAAGGATTGGGGTGGGGGTGGGGGTGTGAGAGTTTAACGTGAAGGTCTGTCTGTATACAATGCTCATTAGTTTGTTTGGCCAGTTGACTGTGGATAGGGTTTCAGACCACACACATTCTTCCTGCCGCCTGAATGGGAGTAGAGTTCAGTCAAATAGAATTCCGTGTGCCCCTCTTAACCCTTCACAAAACCCACAGAACCCCTCGCACAAAGTGCCACAGAGCTGTCCGCCTGTCCACCATTCAAATGATAATCAATTTTACGCGCCTCTCGGTTTTGATTTGCATGATTTACCATACCCGTTTGCAAATAACCAATATTGAGTTATTGACAGATTTACAACGTTAGATTGTTGTCTGACCCATAAGACTCTACCTCGGTCTCCAAGTTTGTTATTACGTTGATGCTAGTCCTCAGAGTATTATCTGTGGAAGCCAAACGCAAGGCTGCTGTGTTACACCCCTTGGCCAGAGAGAAGGGCCAGAGCCATTGGAAGTGAGCCTGTATAGGTGGGGGTAAGGGGCCGCCTTGCTGGAACCTTACAAGTGACCTTAGAAGAATAACATTTCAGCCCCACAGTGGGAAGTGTTTGTCTTGCACAACCGTTCTTTCTCAACCTCCTTCCCCTCTTGCTGTTCCCTCTCTCCTCTCCTCCGCTCTATTTTTCCTTCAGTGGAGTGCAGACCCCCGAGCCACCCTCCCCCTCCCTCCACCGCCCGCTCCCTCCTTCCCCCTTTTGTGTGTTTCACAGCTGTTCACTCAGTCAATTCGTAAGTGAAATGATGAGAATCCAATAGCTCCCCCTCTATCAACCCCCTCACCGGGAGAAGCCAGCCTTGTTTTCCTGTACATTTTAACATGTGGATTTATGCTGGGGGGCCTGGGGTGCACATGCAGCTGTGGACAGGGCAGATGTCGGCGCTCCCACCGTCTCACCCGATCCCTCCCTCTCTCTCTCTCTCTCTCTCTCTCTCTGCCCCCTTCCCTTCATTCCTCTTTTCCCAGCTCGCTCCGCTCTCCTTCCACGTTGTTCCTTCTTACCGCGCATATTGATCTCTTGTCGTTCACCCCCCCCCCTCCCTCATGCTTCCACGCCGTAGAGGGGCCTTGCGAAGAAAACATAGCGCTTTCACAATCAACCCTCTCTTCCTTTTTTTTTGATCCACTTTTTCTCCCATTTTCTATATTTTCTCCCATCCCAATTTCGTAACATTCAATTCAACCCTCCCCTGTCACGAACGCTGTTTCTTGCCTCCCACAAGCCGGCTGCAATGTGGACTAAGTCATACATAGCACAAGTCCCCTCCGGTACTTGAGGTAACAGCAGTCGCATCTTTTCACCTGCGCAGCTCGATCTCTCAGTGGCGAGGAGTAACGCGTGGGAGGCTCACGCTGCCCCCGACACTTCCTGATTCTACTGCGCAGGCGCACCAACCGACCTGTAGGAGTCGCTGTCCACAACGCCCGATCCCCACCCATCAGTTTCCCACCCCCTAATACGGCCAATGTGTATTAGTACGGACGACCAGCTAAACTGAAAGCAAATGTGGAGCGCTGGGCTCGAACAGGCAAGCCCAGTGTCTCCAGATTTCGTGGCGAGCGCCTTGCCCACTACGCCACGTAGCCGCCCTAATCAACCCTCTCTTCCTTTGTTTATGTTCAGTTTTCTCTTATAGAATAACCGTAGCGCCACAACGGAGTCTCGGGTTGTTCGCCGGACTCCGCAGACAGGCCTTAACCCTTTCACCACCACACTACAGAAGGTTAACCCTTTCACCGCCACACTACAGAAGGTTAACCCTTTCACTGCCACACTACATAAGGTTAACCCTTGCACTACCACACTACAGAAGGTTAACCATTTCACTGCCACACTACAGACGGTTAACCTTTCTGTACCACACTACAGACGGTTAACCTTTCACTACCACACTACAGACGGTGTAGTGTGGTGTGTGTAGTGTGGTAGTGAAAGGTTAACCGTCTGTAGTGTGGTAGTGAAAGGGTTAACCTTCTGTTGTGTGGTAGTGAAAGGTTAACCTTCTGTAGTGTGGTAGTGAAAGGTTAACCGTCTGTAGTGTGGTAGTGAAAGGTTAACCTTCTGCAGTGTGGTAGTGAAAGGTTAACCGTCTGCAGTGTGGTATTGAAAGGTTAACATTCTGTAGTGTGGTAATGAATGGGTTAACCCTTTTGCATTGTAGTAGTGAAAGTATTAACCTTCTGTAGTGTGGGAGTGAAAGGGTTAACCTTCTCTAGTGTGGTAGTGAACAGGTTAACCCTTTGCAGTGTGATAGTGAAAGGGTTAACCTTCTGCAGTGTGGTAGCAAAAGGGTTAACCTTCTCTAGTGTGGTAGTGAACAGGTTAACCCTTTGCAGTGTGGTAGTGAAAGGGTTAACCGTCTGTAGTGTGGTAGCAAAAGGGTTAACCCTTTGTAGTGTGGTAGCAAAAGGGTTAACCTTCTGTAGTGTAGTAGCAAAAGGGTTAACCCTTTGTAGTGTGGTAGAAAAGGGGTTAACCTTCTGTAGTGTGGTAGCAAAAGGGTTAACCCTTTACATTGTGGTAGTGATAGGTTAGAGATGTTTCTGTTACAGCGTGAGTGAATAAAATGATGATTTTAAAACAGTCGAAATATTATCGGGGACCATCTTGTACTCCCTTGTGTTTGCTGTACTTGCCACGACCTGCTTGGAGTCCAGGCCGCTCCAAACCTTTCCTTACTTATCGGAATTCCAAATCAACCAAGATACCTGTTGCTTACTCTGTGCAATCCAGAGATGAATGGCTTCTCTTTGTTTACACGACGTGTGTCTCGACCAAGACGCTCGGTTGGTTCTGTTTATGCTCGGTGCTTTACAGAGTTGTTACTTGCACTGCATGATATCATAGCATCATCATTTGTTTTTGTATAAGGAAAGACATCAAGTCATTCTTTCACTAACAATTGATTAACTTTCCTCTGCTCTCTTTGCGTTAGTTTTCCACCCCCCCCTCTCTCTCTCTCTCTCTCTCTCTCCTTCTGTTTCTCCAAGGTTTCATTAGAAATCAACAGTCGTCCTACCACCCCCCCCTCCCCCCCATCCCCCCCATCCCCCCCGCCAACCTCTCTCCTGCCTTCCCTTCCATGTGTTTTGTTGTGCAGTTAAAAGGTTGATTGAAAGTTATGGTGGCAACAGCGACGGCTGGCTGAGTCTGAAGAAAGCAGAGCCAGGGGATCGCTGGGATAACGAGGCCTGAATGAGGCCTCTGCTGCCACCAACACACACCCCGGACCCTCCTTCCAATTCCCCCCCTTCTCTTTTCAGTTCACCTCCATTGAGCGTCACAATACAACCCCACATGGCTTTCTGGCTTTTGCACTTCCACTTTGTCTTTCATTAAAAATTCCTTTGACAGAACTTGGACGTTCTCCGAGCCATTGTCTCTACTGATGGAGATTATAATGAGTCTGGTTTGGGGAGGGGGGGGTTTATTTCAACACTTTTTTCAATACAAAATAATACTTTCTCTGTGATGGACGAAAGGCTGAAGTGGGTTTTCTACTGTAAGAGGGGACCGATTAGGTTCGCCATGAATGGAAAACTGTGTCCCCGTTTTGACTTGAGGAGCGGAATGGGACAGGAGAGGAAAAATGATTCGGAAGCCGAGAGTATAATCTGTCATATTTTATAGGCTACTGCAGTCCCAGACTGGAACTCTGCACCATGCAGCGAAACTGATTAGATTTCCTCATGCGCAGGGATGTGAGTTTAGGCTCTGAATGCACCCCTGGCCAGGATGCACGTAGAACAGAGCGGGAGTGGGCGGGTGGGGAGACTTTGGTTGTTGGACTCGTAGAGGTCCAGCGCTTATAGACCTGGGGAGTACGGTTCCGCTGTAATTTTCCTCCATTGTTGCCGTTCCGCTGAAGATCCAACTATAAACGCAATGTGGAATAACTTGAGAAGGTATTATTCACGGAGGTGGACAACAGAGTCTTTGATTAAGGATAGAGTTTAGTGACAGAATGACATGTTGCAACACGGAGAGACCTGGGCTCTAGCAATGGCCCTATAGCCTAGATAGGCTTCACGTGTATCACGTCATTTCAACATGGAATTAAGGAATATCAAAATAAAAGCACACGTTGTTGAACTTGATCATGCATATTTATTAGAAAATTGTATTACAGCACTATGTTATCAATACACATTTATAAAACAAGGCATATTTAGCCAGAATATGTTGCTTGCCAGAGCATAAAAAAAAATTGCCATTGCACGACCCCAGTGTCACCTACCCGTGACCCCAATTTGGGTCGCGACCCATAGTTTGAGAACCACTGGCCTAGATCTATGTAGAATGGCGAGCTAACAAAGTATTTATACAGCAGAGTAGACAAAACAAGTGGAGCACTGACGAACATAATATGAATTATAGATATGATGTACAGAGATATCTGGAATGTGATTTACAGAGATATCTGTGAATATCATATACTTGGGAAGGCTGTGTGTGTGCATACAGTCTGTGTACAAGTTGATGGTTATGTGTAAAGAAAGCGAGAGTGGTAGTGTTTTTGCATGTGTGTGTGTTAGAGAGAGAGAGACAGAAAAAGACAAGTGTGTTGCTAGATTTCCCTGTCAAAAGGTATCATAGGTAGCCAAACCTTATTGTGCAGGTTCATAATCTTTGATGGAGGGATAGACTGTTCCATTATGTTAGTGTAACAACCAGTAAAGGTAATTGCTTTTGAGAAAATGTGTTTTATAGTGTAATGTTTACTCATTTCCATGCCATCTAGTACAATACCTATCACTATCAGGGCTGTCCCGATTACCATTTATTTGGGCTTTCGAAGCTTCAGTAGTAATAATCATAGAATCATAATGCAGCGGGTAAATGAGAGTTATGGGGTAGACAGTGGCTCGGGAGGTAGAGTAGTCGTCTGGTAATCTGGAGGTTCCCGGTTCGATTCCTACTTGTCCTGGGCGCGTGAATACTTTGGGAAGCCGAAGAGTGCTTCCGCGTTCGAGTTTTGCGCTCTGATTGGCCAGGTCATGTGACATGTGCGCCAATCGTGGGACAGCAAGTTCTGCGCCTATTTCCGGGTCTAACAGCCTGCAAACTATGGCGTTCTATCGCCATGCTCTAAGACAAACTCTAACCTTAACCAACTTCGAAAGAGTGCCTAAGCTTAACCGTCGGAATCAGGGCAGGCGTTCTATCGCCATTCTCTAAGACAAACTCTAACCTTAACCAACTTCGAACGAGCGCCTAAGCTTAACCAGTGTAGAAACTTGCGGTCCCACGATTGGGCGTACATGTCACATGACCAGAAATGACCTGGCCAATCAGAGACGCGGAAACACTCTTCGGCTGCCCAAAGTATTCAGGCGTCCTGGGCAGCATGTTGAAGTGTCCTTGAGCAAGACACCCCTAACAGCTCCTGATGAGCAGGTTGGCACCTTGCATGGTTGCCTCCGCCGTCGGTGTGTGAATGTTTGAGTGAATGGGTAAAATGTGAGGAACTGTAAAGCGCTTTGGATAAAAGCGCTATATAAATGCACCATTAGTTCATATGTTTGTCTTTGTCTCAGAAGAACTGATTCTCAAAATTATAATTTCTATTTGCTATTTCTCATGCTGATGTAGGCACATCAGCATAAGTTATACCAACTTGTTATACCACTGTTGAGTATGGCTTACTACCTTAATATATTTATACCTGTATCACTGTACATAATTATCCTGTACGTATACATCAGTTTTTTCTTTTTTGATCCACTTTTTCTCCCATTTTTCTATATTTTCTCCCATCCCAATTTCGTATCGTCCAATTCAACCCTCCCCTGTCACGAACGCTGTTGTGAAGGATCAGATTAAACCGAATATGTATATTTATTTATATATATATATTTAATTGTATTTGTATATCGTTTGATATCCCCTGTATATTCCTTGTACAATATGCATTGAATATCCCCGTTTCTACTAAACAGCCCATAATAGTTTCATTCTACCATTGGACGAGAACCTGGCGCCAGGTTGCCATACCCCTAGGTCCAAGTTCAATCGTGCCGCCTAACATGTCGTGGCAACCCCCGGTTACGCGCAGTAATATGTCGGGCGAAATACGAATGGTACTATTTGTTCATAGCGCATATATATATGGCGCAAGTAAAGTAGAACTTTCTTTTAGTCCAGTTCTTTACCCTCCAACAGAGTGACAGACGCAAAGCCTCCCCACGACGCACGTGCGGTGTAGTAAGGCCTACTTGGCCCAGAATAGGCATTGAGATATCGTGTAGATTAATAGTTGAATAGTCATAGTTTGGCACTATACCGTCGAGTTGGACGTATTCTATTACGCTAATAATAGTCTATTTATGTATGGTGCATCGTTCGGTTAGAGTTCTAAAGTTATCAGTACCCCCATCGTTCCTGACGTTATCTGGACGCTTAACCAGGCTGGTCAGACCCCTAGTGGTGATTGCATCCGAGGAGCTCCGGGCCAAGAGCGACTGGACCTGTATATTGGATTACTCTACCCGGACGACGGCGAGCCTTCCACGGCTTGGATTATGCTTTGTGTGCTTTGATTATTCCATGGATAGAGGCCAACACTGCGGAGTGTTGGAACTACCCCCCGGAGAGGACTCCAGGTGAGACGGCGCTCTACACGTGAGGTCGCCTCACGTCTCTCCGTTGTGGACCGGCAGATACCGTTCCACAGAGGGTCCAGCTGTATTCGTCTGCGGTCCGAGGTTCTGTGGGCACCGTGTCCAAGACTTTGGATTCTCCCAAGACACCGTCGGCCAGATGGGATACCGCCAGCGGCTTCTCTAACCCCCCCCTCCTACTGTCTTACAACCAGCGGGACCCCCCCCCCCCTTAGTGTATCCAGCTATAATCATTTAAGTACCATCGCTATCGTTTCCTAAATATTCCAGGTTGTATACTTACTCCCTGCGCAACCAGAGATTGGACATTCAATGTTGATTTACCTACGAATACTCATCTGCCATAAAAGTGCATATTCCATATTTCAAATCATAAATGTAATTAAGTGATCGTTGTATACACCCTTTGCTGTATTAAACCTTCGATTTGGTACATTTGTGTGGATTCGTTTCATCAGGTGGGAAAGTGTTCATCATACTTATATCTTGTACTGGGTGGCCAGAAGTTAAAGTACATGAGGTAGTGGTATTAAATATCATATCTAACAATACAGTCAGGGAATTGTACCACTCAGTTACAAACGCTGTTTCTTGCCTCCCACAAGCCGGCTGCAATGTGGACTAAGTCATACATAGCACAAGTCCCCTCCGGTACTTGAGGTAACAGCAGTCGCATCTTTTCACCTGCGCAGCTCGATCTCTCAGTGTCGAGGAGTAACGCGTGGGAGGCTCACGCTGCCCCCGACACTTCCTGATTCTACTGCGCAGGCGCACCAACCGACTTGTAGGAGTCGCTTGTTCACAACGTTCGATCCCCACCCTTCAGTTTTCCCTCCCCGTAATACGGCCAATGTGTATTACTGCGGACGACCAGCTAAACTGAAAACAATGTGGAGAGCTGGATTCGAACACGCGAATCCTAGCGTCTCCACACTGGTGGCGAGTGCCTTGCCCACTACACCACCTAGCCGCCCCTGTACGTATACATCAGTTTAGCATATATTACTCAGTAGCTTATTATATATATCACATTTAATCACTTGTACATTGTATCTTGTTAATGCACTTTACTGTTACATTTGCACTCTGGTTAGATGCCAACTTCTTTTTGTTGTACTGTACTTGTGCTGTATATTGACAGTACATTTCAATCTAATCTAAGCACATTTTGGAGGGGTAAAAACAAAGAAAACTAAGCATTTGAATAGTGATTTTGACATTGATTTCCATGGCAGCGATTGAAGCTTCGAAACATTCAGGTTCAGCCCCAATTACCCATAAGCCTCGCCGATCACCGATCGCTGGAGCACAACAACTCTGACGTTTGTTTTCCTTGTCATATCATTTGCTATTGCATCATTCACCGCTATCAATGTTTTCATTGATCGCTATGAACATTCACATCCAAAACGTGAAAACTACAGTGTTTTCCTATCAGAGTCAGGTAATCATGAGCATGTGATTCTAATAGTGTAATGATAATCTGTCTGTTGACTATTTTTGTTTAATAACGCTATTCTCTCAGCTTTGCAGCCTTCATTCGAGGCTGGTCTTGAAATGTTCGATGGAAATTGTAGTTCTTGTAGACTTTTTTGTCGTTTTCAGATTTCAGAACGCAAATCTCATTTAATTATGCTCAACTCTCCTCCCGTCAAATTTCAGACGAGTTGAATAAGTGGAGCCGTATAAACCCAGCTACATTGAAAAAATCCTTGTAATAGAAAGCATAGGCTAAACTCTTCCAGAACTAGGCGGGGCTTAGAACTGTCACTCCCCAGCTCTATTGAGGGGAATCTGGATTAAGCCTATTAGCTGGACATGTTTTTATGTATGTGTGCTGTGTCCATAATTACATTGCATGTGTACACAAGTACTGTCTGAAATAATTACATGTATTCTGGTTGACATCAAGACGCTGGTAAAATAACTGTATGACTCCACATGAAGGAGATAGGAAAAGAGAGATGGAGATAGAGACAGACAGACTGGCAGACAGAGAAGGATGGAGGGGAGTAATCTCCGCCTCGTAATGTGAAGCGGTAAAGCGCCAAACAAATTGACCTATCTCAAACGTTTGTCAGAGGGAAGCAGTTGTGATTGGATGATCAAGAAGAGAGGGGCGGGTTTGAGATAGGTCAATTGTCACCATGAAAGGGCGGGTACCACGGCGTAATGACAAGCACAACAG